>NC_089841.1:66271722-66571722 GCF_035609145.1 Eleutherodactylus coqui | reverse complement strand
ACCTTGTTTCCGTTTTGCACAGTTCTGAGTGCCGCCTGCAGTGTAAAGTATGGAGGTTTCTTTATTCTTGTTTGAACCACCTCTATGGAAAGGTTTCCACTGCAATTTCTGATTTGCTTTACTGATTTTTTTTTTTTTTAATTCGAAGTGTATTCACCAGCATCCAACAGTGTTTTTCATTTCTTTTCTTATGGTAAGGATGGGTTGGGGGATCGTTCTCATGTTGCGGTTGAAATGCTAGTAGTACGTCTTCACCATCCACAGAAGTCAACGGATCATGCAGATTATTGGGGGGACTTGCAAGTAAAACTAAATACACCTATACCAGAAGAATAGCTGGAAGGAGGGGAGTGGGGGGGGGGGGGGGCAGGTGGAGCACGTGCCCTGGGTGCAATGAGGGATGGGGTTGACATATCTGCCTACAGTCAAAGGGGGCAATCAGCAGATCTATAAAGGAGACTAGATGGTAGAAAGAAAAGCATGCCGAAACGCGTCGCAAGGATTCCGCAAGTATTATTGTCACTTTATGAAGTGGTGACTTTTTATTGTATAAATACATTGTTTTGTCTCCTATTTGAGACGGTCTTTTCTGAGATCTGCAATTTGTCTCTCACTAAATGAAGTAGCGCAGGTCTATAGTTTTTTCTTTCTACCATCTACTTTGTACTATCCGGCCTCTGATGAGGGACGGAGTATTTTTATTACCTGCAGCTCTCCAGTAATCTGGATTACTTTGATCAATTGATCTGTTGATTTCTGGATAAAAGGAATTATTATAAGCCTACCAGGATGCTGGGTGCTGACATGTTAATCTTAGGGTGACATGTCTGGCACCAGGTGAGTTATTACATTATATCACACTAATCACCTTTAAAAAGGTGCTTGGCGCTCTCCTTGACTTCGATCTAAAGGAGACTAGAGAAATGTATGCACCAAGCGCTAACTTCCTGTGTGAGCAATGAGGGAACGGTTAGGCGGGTGAGTATACATTGTAACACGCTGGATTTGGCGGACCCGCTCCTTTTGAGCCGATTGCAGGTTGGAGGTTTGCCTATTGTTCAGTACGGTGAGTGACAGTCTAGAAACATAACTGCCCCCTCACTCTCTGCAATCCCTGCCATCTAGGGTATAGTCACATGGGCATACCAGTGTTGCGTCAGAAAAAGCCATTACGAAAAATGTTTGGTAGCGCACCACTGCCAACCGTATGTTTATCTGATTTTCGCGGATGCCTAACATCGCATAGACTCTTCTCTCCGTGAAAAAGGACAAGAATAGGTGCTGCAAACTTTTTTAACAAGGACCATCAGTCTGTGTGAAAAAAACGTGTGTGAATAGCCTAAGCCTGTGATGGCGAACCTATGACACATGTGTCAGCACTGACACGCGTAGCCATAGTCGCTGACACGCGGTTGCTGTCGTCCATTCACCCAGTTAGTAGTCACTAAGCAGCACTGATCCTGGTGCACACCGTGATGTCAGCGTGCAGCCAGGATCCTCCTCCCACCTCCCCTGATGTCTTACTACTTACGTCACAGTTTGCGCTGGAGATCATCGCTGTTAGCGGCGCGGAGGGCAGAGGAGGAGCGGAGCTTCCATGAGGTCGAGGGGGTGAGTATATGGGTCTCGCGGGGCACTATGACTGCTGGGGGCTGATCATTGCTGAGATAAGTGAGGGGTAGGCATTGAGAGGCGAGGGACTGTCGTATGGGTGTTTTGGGTTTATTAAATACAGTTTTATATATTACAATTATACATTTTTTGTTATTTAAACTATAAATATCGCGAATTTGGTTTTTTTCTTGAAGTTATGCACCACCCAAGTTAAGCTCGTTTTTTTGGCAAATTTAGACACACCAAGCTCAAAAGGTTGCCCATCACTGGCCTAAGCTGTACTCACGGGGGCGGGTTTTCCATGTGAGTTTGTACATTGCAAGATGCACAGAACCTGCACGGAATTGAAACCAATTGTTTTCAGTGGGTCTATTTGCATGTGTGATTTTCCTTTCACAACTCTGCTGCGAGAGGAAAACGTTGCATCTCCTATTTTTCTTCAAGTTTCGTGTGAGTGCGATGCAATTTTATCGTTTTTCTATTGAAAGACGTGCTTTTCATGCGGGTGAAAGAGACCTGTTAACCGAAGCGAGTTTCTAGCAAAAATCTGTAGTTTTCAAAGTGTGATATTAGTCTGAGTTTCTCAGACCGCTCTTGCGCTCGCCGTGTAAATACAGCCTTACTGGTGCTTATGAAAGGTTCTGCTGGGAGGTTCAATCATGAATGCCAAAAAAAAGTGTAGAATTGTGCCAGCGCTAAACGATATGTGGTACGACTACACCATTTGTGTAGCGCAGACACCATTCAAACTGAAGGGTAGCGGCTGCACCCACCAATGTATGCAGGAAATGTAGTATAATATTATTCAGGGATGGCGCTGCTATATATGTATCATGCAGCGCTGCTCTTATAGGTTAAATGATGAAACCCGTTCTCATCAATCTTCCATCGGGCGCTGGTTCTGTCAGTTATGATGATCCAGCCATCGGTTCTTTTGTTCAATTTTTTCCTGTTCCTACAACGAATCAGAATAAAAATGAGGAAACACAGACATGTAGAGAGCCTAAAGGTCCTTTGGGACTGGCAAAGATTTAGCCCAATCTAATGAGCACCAATTGGCATCCATCATTTTTTTTATTTTTTATTTTTTTAAATACAAGCCAAGAATTTGCTTATGGGAGCGAGTGATCGCTATTGGTCCACAGCGACACATAGTGGCCTCAGTAGGAATAGCAACCCAGTTAGTGGCCCCATAAGTAACAATGACTCACGTAGTGCCCCAAGAGTAAGTGTACCCCATTAGTGGCTCCAGTAGTAATAGTGACTTCTTTAATGACCCTAGTAGCAACAGTGACTCCCAGCCAGGCAACAACCCAACAAGCACATAATTCACTTGCTCTGTAGTTCCTGTCCAATGGGGGGCGCTGCTGTTGTGAGCATAGTGTGACCGCTGCTTGCTGCCCTGATGACTCACAGGTGCCAATTATGTTTTAATGGGCATTAATATGGCTGGTAAAAAAAATAAATACTAACTGAACAGAAACTCACCACCCTTCTGAGTTCTTGCAAACTGTCACCTGAGGCAGCAGTCTCAGATCGCCTCCTGTGAGCGGCGCCATTGACGTTCGGCCATAACCCATGTAAAAGGACCATTATGTAAGCAGCTCAGTGCTACCGTAAACTGCAAAAACATTGTAACTTCAAAAGCTTTTTATGAAAGTTACTTTTTCTGCTAACAGCGCCACCAAGCGGGACTCATGAGCATTACACCTATGTACATCCCGCTCTTAGAAACCCCTTGAATCTCTGTTTATTAAAGACTTACAGTGTTGCTAAGGAACCTGTGCAGAGGCTATTACCAGTACAAACCTGTAGCTGTAAACCTAGAAGAGATGGTTATTGCAGTTCCCAGTGCTGCAGTCAGGGGGCAGGAGCGTGCAGTCATCCGCAGGTGTCTTATAGGCACCATCACTCACCTGCTCGTCTCCCCGGGAGGTTTCTCTGTTCTATACACCGAAGCCAATGAAAGGTTCTTAAAGTTAATTTTTCCTTTTCCTTGTGGCTGTAATCCCATTACAAGACGACAGCAATAACCTGCGTTCAGCACAGGTGCGACTTCAGGGACGGCGCCGTAATAACGCGCGTGATTATTTCTGTCCCAGTTTCCTCGTTTTGTCAGAGGCAGGGAACACTTAAGATGCTGAACAATGGATTGGAGAAGGCACCTTCTGAATCCGTCTCAACAAGCCACATCTGCTCATCTGGCACCGCCACGCAGCGCTGTGTGCCAACACGAAGAAGACGGCGCGGCGCTCTCCTTCAACTTTTCTCTTTTTTTTTTTCATTCTTTTGCTGCAATTAAGCTGTAATTATTTTTTTTATGCATAAACTTATGAAACTGCCTGATCATTAACATCTCGATGCATTCTCGTGACTCAAACTTTAATACGTTCCTGTCATTTCTCGCCTTCCGCGGCTGCGCTCTGCTCTTTCATTAGACGCAATGCGTAAATCCGATCTCTGGATTAATCTTTCTTGATGGTCTGGGGAAACAAGCGGCGCCAATCAAAACTTCTGATTTATAATTCTCATCTATGTTATATCACTAAGATCAGTTCTGCTAAACTTTGTCCCATCGCACTGCGCAGGAAATTACAGCAATTCGCTAACGGCGGTGTTTATAAATCACTGCGAGTGACTAATGCTCTCACCTGAATTAAGTGGGACCCGCCAGATTATCAGTTAATTTGGATTATTGGACACATCAGTTCTGCGAAGTTCTGATCCTCCTGCGTGATAACAGATCGGAAGTGTTTCACATCGCACAGCAGGCAGGAGCCATGCAATGTATTAAAGGACCCACTGAAAGCAATGGGTGCTGCGTTACGAGGAACGCCAAAAAATAGGACATGCCGCGATTTTTGTCCTTGCTGCATCTCTGTGAGTGAAAACCTCACTCATGTATGATCCATTCAAAAGAATGGAGTCCATAGTCACACGATCCTCGCAACGCACAAAGCTCCCGTGAGATTAGCGCCTATGTGAAACCAGCCTTAATGTGCTTTCACACGGGGCACAATTACTCCCCATTCCGCACCTAAATCCGCGGCCTTTTCTGCTACCGTGAATTTCGCATCAAACATGCAATTCTCATTGCGGATTTTGATTCGGAATGGCAGGCTGATTTAAGTCATTCCAATTTCGCATTAAAAGGCGTACGGGTTTTGGAGCTGATGTGGAATAATTTCGCCCATGTGGAAGGCCCCTTAGATATGGCGTCCGTGCATTACAGTTCGGGAACTTTGTGCGGAGCTCAATATCGGCTTCAATGTGTTGGAAGCGATGATCCACCCATTAATCCAGATGAGCTGATTGAGACGCTCTTCGTTTCCTGGCGTGATACTTTTGCATGGCCATCCAGAACATGGCTCATCTTTCACATCACCTCTGCTATTGTTGAAACGCACCACCCAACGTCTCGCTGTGCTGACATCCAACATTTGGTCTCCATAAACACTCGGCAAGTGTCTATGAATGTCCACGGGTGCAATTTTTTTCCGCAAGGAATTCAATTATCTTTGTTTTATATGAACCTTCACATCAGGCGCCATTTTGTCAGACAGCCCCTCTGCTGCCGTTTGTCGCACAGCAACAAAGTTTGCCAAATATTGGCAGCAGGTTCAAACAGCATTGCCATACTGCCCACATCCATTTCTTGCCTTGTGTGCCAGCATAATAAGATAAGAGGCGTTCGTATTGGCGCGACCTTCCTAGAAGGGGGTTCTTTACTGTAAGAGCAGTGAGACTATGGAGCTCTCTGACTGAGGACGTGGTGATAGGGAACTCAATAAAAGAGTACAAGAGGAGCCTGGACAACTTTCTTGAGTGTTACAATATTACATGTTATAGTCACTAATAACTTCAGAAGGCGCGGTGAGCCAGAGATTATTCCGATTGCCAGATTTGGAGTTAAGAAGGAAGTTTTTTTTCCCTAATATGAAAAAAATTGTCTTCTACCTCCATGTTTTTTTTTGCCTTCTGGATCAACATTTCAGGTAAATAGGCTGAACTGGGTTACTTTGTTTACTCTCCTGTTGCCGACCCTACTAAGGGCTGTCTCACACAAGCCTGTTGGTATAGAGTATTCGACATGTGGAATACACTGTATCAATCTCCCATAGCCGGCCATGTTGTTGCACACATGAATTGCGCAAAAAATGTAGCAATAAAAATACAGCTTGCAGTATCTTGGCGCATTTTACATTCCAAGATAGTGTATGATGATTGGCGGCGTGCAACAACTATTTAATGTCATTGCGTACTTGCTGCGTGCCGTGTTTGTGTCTCCAATGGGCGGCACGCAGCGAATTACAGCCATCTGAGCCCAGTCTAAGAAAGGAAGGGGGATCTATTGTGGCTACTGGGGAAATTATGAGGCTGCTTTAACTTCCATGTTGCACCTGGTGTGACTACTGGGAAAGTGGGGAACCTGTTGCAACTATTGGGGGAATAAAGAAAAGGCTGCTGTGACTGAGGAGAATGGAAGTAGAGCTCTGTTCTGACTACTGGGGGAGCAGAAGAGGGAACGCAAAGAGAGCTCTGTTCTTACTACCAGGAAGGCAGAAGGGAGAATGCAAAGAGAGCTCTGTTCTGACTACTAAGGAAGCAGAGGAGGGAATGCAAGTAGAGCTCTGTTCTGATTAGTGGGGAAGCAGAGGAGGGAACGCAAGGAGAGCTCTGTTCTGACTACTGGGGAAGCAGAGGAGGGAACGCAAGGAGAGCTCTGTTCTGACTACAGGGAAAGCAGAGGAGGGAGTGCAAGGAGAGCACTGTTATGACTACTGGGGAAACAGAGGAGAGAATTCAAGGAGAGCTTTGTCCTGACTACTGGGAGGGCAGGGGGAGAATGCAAGGGGAGCTCTGTTCTGACTACTGGAGAAGCAGAGGGCAGAACATAAGGGGAGCTCTGTTCTGACTACTGGGGTGGCAAAACCTCAAATGATGAGTATATGGCCAGGCTTGTAGATGCCCGTTCCTGTTGGTGCTGGATCCTAGACCTGGTTATGGCTTATGCAGGTCTGGTCTATCCCGTACATGACTGGATTCCCATCAGATCCTGACCCATATAATCAGATCCCGGCTGTCTCTTTTCAGCGGAAGGTTTGTTTGCTCGTCGTCCTAATACTTACGGACTGACATAAGGAAATAAATGTGAGAAAAAGTTAATTAAACAATTTGCCAGTGGAATTAAAATGTGCAATGTTCCCTCATTTGTCAGGAATTGTATGAAACATGCATGAGGTGAAATAAGCTTAATGACGAGAGCCAGCCAAATGTGCTTGTAGGGTGCGCTTCCAAGCAACAATAATCATACACGCGGGTTGTGTACGGCAGCAATGCGCTCTGCCTGCCCCGCAGTGCCCCTAACATATTGTCTCTGGAGGCTTTCATTTTAATTAATCTATTTGCACAGTTGACTAATTATCTGACATGCCCCAAGAAAGAGGCAACCTCACAATGTGACAGGATGGGGGCATCTGAGGACCCCTGTGGAGAGGATCTGCTGATGACAACACATGTGCACTGACCGAAGTCTTCTCCTCTGCTTCTAACCCCAAGTGTGTTTTATAGAGCATCCCAATTCGCGCTCTTCTGCATCCTGGCTTGTCAGTTTGCAAATTACATAAAACAACAGACAATTTATAGGCCAACCGATGCCGAATTAAAGGAATTTGACTGCATACATCATCAGAGTTCTGCTGCTGAAGACGAGCAGTAAAGCATGGTGGATACCGGTCTTCAAAATCTAATTCAAAGCTATGCCGTGATTCCGTGGAGGCAGCCGATGACCTATTCCTGAGGGAGATGTGATAGGTTTGTAGTAAAGCTATCATTGAGAAAATGCTGAATACGTTTTTTAAGAACGGGACAGAAGAACAACTCAACGACCTCCGTGTGTGTGAGCTGAAATACTGATGAAAGAGGGAGCCACTTTATTTGGAGACATCACTCTGTAGTGATCGGAGCTTCCCGGTATGAAGATTCTCCCCGTGACCCCGGAGTGCGGCATAAAGGCACATGACGAGTTTTCCGTGGATCAGTTTCAGTGTGAATCCACATTAGATGGGGAAATCCAGCGATCTGAGCGACTTCCAACGAGGTCATGTCATCGGTGCTAGACTAGCCAGGGCCAGGGTTTCATACACTACAACCTTGTTGGGTTTTCTCATCCAACGGCATGGAGAATATACCAACAATGGTGTGATCAAGAAAAAGCATCCAGTGAAAGGGAATCCTATGGCCGTAAACAACTCCTCCATGAAAGGGGTCAGAGGAGAATATCAAGAATTGTTAGGACAAACATGCGCTATACACTCAAGCAAATTGCAGCCATATGCAACTCTGGTGTCCCAACTAACACGTCCAAATGCACAACTTGACATTCCTTAGCACAGATGGGCTATAACAGCCGAAGACCGGTTCCAACTTTTAAAACAAGCCACTTTCTTTGTTCTTCCTCCTTGTACTCTAATATGGTTGATAGAACCAATTAAATTTACAACATAAAATAATCCTCTTATTCTTCTGAGTATAAAGATGCCAGATATGTGCAGGTTACTTGGTGACTGATGCCGCCATTGTTGTTCAAGGCAAATATCTGTGTTAAGGTTTTAAGCCTGCCTCCCATATCTGCCATCTATGTACCTAGTGGTAAAGCAGTTAGCTGCAGAGTTTTTGGTTAAAGGGTTTGTCCCACTGTTCTGCGACAGCTCTGTACATCATGTAGTGGCCTCGGTTGGTACTACAGGCCCAGTCCCATTCACTTCAATAGGATTCAGCCTGCAGTACCAACCAGGGCCACTGCACAATGTATAGAGCTGTCTGAAAACTGCTAGAAATATGACAACCCCTCTAAGAATAAGAGCAGATAGGAATAAAGTGGCAAGTACGGTAATGCAGAACGGGGATTATTTTTGTGGGTTTGGGAAGCCTTAATTCTGCAGCATATGGGCACATTGTGGCATCAAACAGTGGCATTCTGATAGGGCATCAATGTTATGCCCACTCTGGAAGGGGAGGAGCTTTGGCCATTTTTATCTCTTTTTACATTTTATAATTTTTGCTTCTTAGGGAGGAGAAAAGTGATTACGTTTAGTTTTGGCAGCCAGGAACTTATGCTTGGCACCATCTTGGTCATTTAAGAAACAAATACACAATTATTTCAATTCTTTGTCATATTACGGAGGTCAGCTGATCACCATGACAGGCTGATCTGTAGATTTGCAGCATTCTTTTAAAAGTACTCTGCCATCAAACTGCCAACTTAAAAGGATTTTCCAGGCCGCGCCCACTGTCAGTGCCAGGGTTCCCCAGGGACGGAGTGGAAGACACTATTCCGACCACTGCGTAGTAGCTGGCGCTTGTAATTGTAGGCTGTGGTGTCATTGAAATCAATGGGAGCTGCACCTCCAATTACAAGCAGCAGCTTCTGCTCCAACCCCGGAGTATCCCAATACTGACAGTGGGCATTGTCTGGAAAACCCCTTTAAAGAGAATCTGTCAGCTGGAACATACTGTCCAAACTACCAGCATCATGCTATAGAGCAGGGGGAGCTGAGCAGATCGATATATAGATTTATGGGGAAAGATTCAGTATAACTTGTATTATAATCAGTTATATCTCTGCTCATTCTGAGCTGAACAGTCCAGTGGGCGGAGCTATCAGTGATTGACTGACTATATGTAGAGAAACGGCTGTCAATCACTGATAGCTCCGCCCATTGGACTGTTCTGCTCAGAATGAGCAGATATAAGTGATTATAATACAAGTTAGACTGAATCTTTCACTATACAACTATATATCAATGTGCTATATAATATGATGCGTGAAGTGTGGAAAGTATATGCAAGCTGACACTCACTTTAAATTGGCAGATTGTAGACTCAAAGAGGTGAAATGAGTGTTAATTGACTTTATTGGGGCTCATTAAAGGGTTTTCTGAGTTGTACAATTTTGTGTAAATCCAGACTCCTATGCAGTTAAATAACATATAAGCGTATACTTCCCGCTCCCATTGTGTCCCATGACACTGTACCGGGTGTCCCCTCTGATGTGACATCTACAGGCTTCCCACCCTATTTACAGGACATCACAGGCGCTGCAGCCTATAAGAGAGCTTAGCACTCGGTTGCTGTGCTCTGTTATTGGCTGCAGCGGCTGTGTCATCCCACAAACCGGGTGGGACTGCAGCTGTACAAAAACATTGGAGCGGAGGAGTGAACAGCAATGTGGGGCACAGCGAGAGTGGGGTGAGTATATGTTTATTTTACTGCATGGGGCTGGATTTACAGGAATTGTACAATTTTGGAAAACCCTTCAAGGCGTGAATTCTGGTGTGCAACACGCATCAAATGGGTCAGGAATACTATATTTTCTCCTTAGGAAGAGCACCTAGAAGGTGAGTGAGTGAGGAGACTTATAAGGCCATTCATACTCCTTTGGGTAATATGCAAATAAGGAAGATAGAACAATACAGGAATAGATGGAGGAAAACAGGTTTTATCACCAACACAGAAAAGGGTTCTTTACTGTAAGAGCAGTTAGACTGGAACTCTCTGCCTGAGGATGTGGTGATGGCAAAATCCATAGAGGAGTTTAAAAGGGGACTTGATGTCTTTCTAGAGTGGAAGGATATTACAGGATATAAATCTTAGTTCAATTGTTAATCCGGGTATACAGGCAGGTAGGAACTATTAGGGGTTGATCCAGGGAACAGTCTGATTGCCATTAGGGAGTCAGGAAGGAATTTTCCCCCAAATGGGCTAATTGGCTCCTGCCTCTTGGGGTTTCTTGCCTTCCTCTGGATCAACAACACAGGAGGATAACAGGCTGGACTAGGTGGACATTGTCTTCATTCGGCCTTACATACTATCTAATACCTCTGCAGCGCCACCTATTGGAAGACAGCATTCCTGCAAGTCAATGTTAGACTCTTTATACATGCCTTCTAACAATGAGCTGGAATTAAAAAGCCAAGCCAGAATCCATACACAGACAGCCATTTCATGCTAATTGCCCCTCATCAGTGTGCAGTAGGTTTCTGGCTTGGCTAGTGAGAGGCCTATGATGTGGGTCGGGAACACTGTCTTTTCTCCTTAGGGAGACCAGTGCATAGCACATGGTCGCTCTGTGTGCTGTCCGATGTGCAGGACTTGCAAATGAATAGGACATTCAGTGCTCTTTTAAAATCTGACCATAGGTCATGTGCATAAACCCATTCAAATAAAAGGATTCTTCTGCCGCACGAGTTCTATCCATATCACAATTGGATGAAACTGGTGCAGGTGTACTGCCTGTGTAAACAAGCCGTAAAAGCTTGGATGGATGGATAGATATGAGATAGAAATATATGAGATAAATAGATATGAGTTTAACAGATATGAGATAAATTCGAGATAGATATACAGATAGTCCCCGACTTGCGAACATTCGAGTTACGAATTTCGCTAGATACGAACTATCTGTTCTGCACAGTATGATGTAATGCTATGGCATTACATCATGCTGTGCAGGGACCGGACAAGCTTCTATCAAGCCTGATAGAAGCCTGTCCGGTCACATCGCGGTTGCTGGGCAGCCGGGGGCCTTCTGAAAGGCCCCAGGGCTGTCTATGCAGAGCGCCTAGCAAGCCGTGCGCTTGATAGGCACTCTGCATAGGCAGCCCTGGGGCCTTTCAGGAGTCCCCGGCTGCCTAGCAACCACACAGCGTCCCACGATCTCATCGTGGGACGCTGTACGGGCCCCCTGAACGTCGGGTGCAGGCTGTTTCTTACATCTCATATCTATACAGGTGCTCCCCGACTTGCGAACAGGTTCCGTTCCGGGAGCCCGTTCGCAAGTCCGTTTTGTTCGCAAGTCGAACAAATGGTAGTATGGAGGGGATCGCGGGTGGATCCTGCTCCATACAACGTCGGGAGCAGGCTGTTCTTACAGCGGGCACCCGGCGGCAGCAGTTCTGACGAGCTGCGCCGCTCGTCAGAACTGTTAACACTTTAAATACCGCTGTCAGAGATAGATAGATATGAGATGAATAGATATAGATAGATATGAGATGAATAGATATAGATAGATAGATATGAGATGAATAGAGATAGATAGATATGAGATGAATAGATATAGATAGATATGAGATGAATAGATATAGATAGATAGATATGAGATGAATAGATATAGATAGATATGAGTAGATAGATAGATAGATATGAGATGAATAGAGATAGATAGATATGAGATGAATAGATATAGATAGATATGAGATGAATAGATATAGATAGATAGATAGATATGAGATGAATAGAGATAGATAGATATGAGTAGATAGATAGATAGATATTCTCCATGTTGTGCTTTACTAGAGTCGTACTTTCATGTACCGGTTTCTCCTCAGGGGTTTGCCCGTACTGTAGATATAACATACCGTAGATGGAAAGAGAGCGCTTTTCATCCTACAAACAAACTTTTCCTTTGCACGTATTGTTGTTCCTGTTGAATCGCACGGCTGCGCGGAATATAAAACTTCAGGCGTCAGTCTCAGTGTGGCATTTATATAACTGCATGTTAAGTTGTGATGTGACTGTTTTGGGCAATGTTCCTTCCTGACTGGCGCTCTGAGATCCCCATCCGATAGATTTATATGAGGCGAGGAAATGGTAAACTACATTAATTGGCTTTGTTTTCAAGAAAAAGGTCATTTATCAAGAGGCTTTTCTCATGCCCGCTCAAGATGCCTTAAATCATTTTAACAAATTCATGATATTTGCTGCTCTGGGGTCGGCAATAAATTTGCTTTGAACATGAATGAAGAGAGACACAGTTTTCTCAATATGCTGCTGTGTATTTTTATTCTGAATGACACGCTGCAGTATATCAGGAGGAGCTGTCATACACGTTCCTGAGCACTGCACCGTCTGGGGACCCAGCCGCGCTGCCTGTGACGAATTAACCCATGCACTGCTGGGGGTGGAAGGAACTTCTCCTGCAAATGTACTTTATAAACAGAAAAGCTGAAATTTACCGCTTACTGATCTCAGACGTAAATGTCTGGCCTTGTCATTCCTGCCAAGGCTTCAGTACATCTTGAAGTCTCTTGAGCAGGACTGGTAATCCTGAGATAGAGTTCCTGCTCCAAGTGATATCCCACTGTCTGCATCTGTCAATGAAATGACATCACAGAGTCCATGCCTGCTTTTTCTGAGCGCTATCTTATTGTCACCACCACTAGGGGGAGCTCACTGCATACAGATTAGTAATTGAGATAAAGCCTATGTACACCTTTGCACTCAGTTTTGTTTCCTTTTTATTTAATGTGTTTTTTGGAAATGAAGACCCTTTGTAATTAGTTTTCATTAAAAATTTCTGGTCGTTTGATTTCTATGCTTGTCTTGTACATAGGAGGCAGTATTATAGTAGTTATATTCTTGTACATAGGAGGCAGTATTATAGTCGGTATATTCTTGTACATAGGAGGCAGTATTATAGTAGTTATATTCTTGCACATAGGAGGCAGTATTATAGTAGTTATATTCTTGTACATAGGGGGCAGTATTATAGTAGTTATATTCTTGTACATAGGAGGCAGTATTATAGTAGTTATATTCTTGTACATAGATAGCAGTATTATAGTAGTTATATTCTTGTACATAGGGGGCAGTATTATAGTAGTTATATTCTTGTACATAGGGAGCAGTATTATAGTAGGTATATTCTTATATATAGGAGGCAGAATTATAGTAGTTATATTCTTGTATGTAGGAGGCAGTATTATAGTAGTTATATTCTTGTACATAGGGGGCAGTATTATAGTAGTTATATTCTTGTACATAGGGAGCAGTATTATAGTAGGTATATTCTTATATATAGGAGGCAGAATTATAGTAGTTATATTCTTGTATGTAGGAGGCAGTATTATAGTAGTTATATTCTTGTACATAGGAGTAGTATTATAGTAGTTATATTCTTGTACATAGGGGCAGTATTATAGTAGTTATATTCTTGTACATAGGGAGCAGTATTATAGTAGTTATATTCTTGTACATAGGGGGCTGTATTATAGTAGTTATATTCTTGTACATAGGGGGCTGTATTATAGTAGTTATATTCTTGTACATAGGGGGCAGTATTATAGTAGTTATATTCTTGTACATAGGAGGCAGTATTATAGTAGTTATATTCTTGTACATAGGGGCAGTATTATAGTAGTTATATTCTTGTATGTAGGAGGCAGTATTATAGTAGTTATATTCTTGTACATAGGAGGCAGTATTATAGTAGTTATATTCTTGTACATAGGAGGCAGTATTATAGTAGTTATATTCTTGTACATAGACTGTAGTATTATAGTAGTTATATTCTTGTACGTAGGGGGCAGTATTATAGTAGTTATATTCTTGTACGTAGGAGGCAGTATTATAGTAGTTATATTCTTGTATGTAGGAGGCAGTATTATAGTAGTTATATTCTTGTACATAGGGGGCAGTATTATAGTAGTTATATTCTTGTACATAGGAGGCAGTATTATAGTAGTTATATTCTTGTACCTAGGGAGCAGTATTATAGTAGTTATATTCTTGTACATAGGGGGCAGTATTATAGTAGTTATATTCTTGTACATAGGAGGCAGTATTATAGTAGTTATATTCTTGTACATAGGGGGCAGTATTATAGTAGTTATATTCTTGTACATAGGGAGCAGTATTATAGTAGCTATATTCTTGTACATAGGAGCAGTATTATAGTAGATATATTATTGTACATATGGGGCAATATTATAGTAGTTATATTCTTGTACATAGGAGGCAGTATTATAGTAGTTATATTCTTGTACCTAGGGAGCAGTATTATAGTAGTTATATTTTTGTACATAGGGGGCAGTATTATGGTAGTTATAGTCTTGTACATAGGAGGCAGTATTATAGTAGTTCTATTCTTGGACATAGGGGGCAGTATTATAGTAGTTATATTCTTGTGCATAGGAGCAGTATTATAGTAGTTCTATTCTTGGACATAGGTAGCAGTATTATAGTAGTTATATTCTTGTACATAGGGGGAAGTATAGTAATTATATTCTTGTACATAGGAGGTAGTATTATAGTAGTTACATTCTTGTACATAGGGGCAGTATTATAGTAGTTACATTCTTGTACATAGGGGGCAGTATTATAGTAGTAATAGTCTTGTACATAGGGTCAGTATTATAGTAGTTATATTCTTGTACATAGGGGCAGTGTTATAGTAGTTCTATTCTTGTACATAGAGGGCAGTATTATAGTAGTTATATTCTTGTTTATAGGAGCAGTATTATAGTAGTTATATTCTTGTACATAGGGGGGCAGTATTATGGTAGTTATATTCTTGTACATAGGGGGCAGTATTATGGTAGTTATATTCTTGTACATAGGAGGCAGTATTATAGTAGTTATATTCTTGTACATAGGGGGCAGTATTATAGTAGTTATATTCTTGTACATAGGGAGCAGTATTATAGTAGCTATATTCTTGTGCATAGGAGCAGTATTATAGTAGTTCTATTCTTGGACATAGGAGGTAGTATTATAGTAGTTATATTCTTGTACATAGGGGGCAGTATTATAGTAGTTATATTATTGTACATAGGAGGTAGTATTATAGTAGTTATATTCTTGTACATAGGGGGCAGTATTATAGTAGTTATATTATTGTACATAGGAGGTAGTATTATAGTAGTTATATTCTTGTACATAGGAGGCAGTATTATAGTAGCTATATTCTTGCACATAGGAGGCAGTATTATAGTAGTTATATTCTTGTACATAGGTAGCAGTATTATAGTAGTTATATTCTTGTACATAGGAGGTAGTATTATAGTAGTTATATTCTTGTACATAGGGGGCAGTATTATAGTAGTTATATTATTGTACATAGGAGGTAGTATTATAGTAGTTATATTCTTGTACATAGGGGGAAGTATTATAGTAGTTATATTCTTGTACATAGGAGGCAGTGTCATAGTAGATATAATATTGTACATAAGAGGCAGTATTATAGTAGATACTATACTGTCCCCTATGTACAATATTATAACAGTAATGTTATTGTATAGATGAGGCCTTATTACAGTAAAGAAGTTTGATCATTGACAAGCTGACAACCTATTTTGTGAGGCAGAAATATCCCCAGTGCGTTTGTCACTTTTCTTCACTTACTGCTCCTGGCAGCATAGAGAAAATACATTACCCAGCAGCGTGCCTGAGCGCCAGATGATGGCAATGGGACAGGCCAGTTGAAACTGTTCCCACATCACCTGCGCTCTCAAGCCATAAATGCTTTCATGCTCTATCACCTGCCTGCACCCCAAGTCACAAAATGAGCCGCATATGGTGCCCTGGGAATCAGCAGATGACTTACACTTTATTGATTAGCCTCCAAACAGCAGTACTGTCAGTTTACTGTTTGCTACCCCCGTCTAAAGAGCTGACGCCCTGGGTGGTTGTGCCCCCACCCAGTGGTAGAAATAGCTCTGATCAGAAGGGGGCGACACTGAGAATATGAGATCTATCGCGTAGGACAAAAAAGAAGGTTAATCTAAAACTGAGCCCCTTTGAACACTTCAGGTATGTCCTATGATAAGTCCTGCATAAAATAAGGTGAGTCTTTTATGAAATTGTGTAGTTTAATGGAAATGTAATTTTTACAAAGCACCCAGCACTGCAGCACATCGCACCTTCCCCTCGGCTGTGCAGAGCCATAATCAATCCAACTTTTCTTCGCAAAAATGTTTATTTTATCTCCAGCCTCTCCGTAAAGTCATTGTATTGAATTAGCAGAACGTGCAGCGAAGGACTCTGCTGGTGAAATCTTGTTACCGCAATCTCCAGCACAAATTAGACTTGACATTTCAAAGCTTAGTTTTCCCATGAAAGCGAACAGTGAAACGCGATGAACGCGGGCAGCTCAGAGTTAGCAAAGCAATGTGGCCAAACAGCATCCAGCGGGGGAAAAACACAGCAACATGCCAATTATCACCACACCAGCCGGCACAGACAGCTAGACTCGGGTTACATTCGCAAGCAGAGATGGAGCTATGGATATGCAGACAACAGTTACAAATGAGAGAAATGTGCAAGAGCGGTGATTAGTAGAGAACAGTCAAGATGTAGACCTCAGATGACATTTTAGATGAGACATCCCCGCCTGGTGCCTGTTACTGGCCGCCGCTACTGTGGCGCTTGATTATGCCGCTACATATCATACAGTTTTCAGCTGGACAAAAAAGACAGAAAAGCAAAATATACCGCACTGTGCAGAAGTTTTAGGCAGGTGTGAAAAAATGCTGCAAAGTAAAAGAATGCCTTCAGAAATCGAAGTGTTAATAGTTTATTTCTATCAATTAACTAAATTCAAATTGACTGAACTAAAGAGAAATCTAAATCCCATCAATATTTGGCGTGACCGCCCTTTACCTGCACAACAGCATCAATTCTTCTAGATACACTTGCACACAGTTTTTGGAGAAATTCATCAGGGAGGTTGTTCCGGACATCTTGGAGAACTAACCACAGATCTTCTGCTGATGTAGCGTGCACAAATCCTTCTGTCTGTTCATGTAATCCCAGACAGACTGGATGATGATGAGATCAGGGCTCTGTGGGGGCCATATCATCACTTCCAGGACTCCTTGTTCTTCCTTATGCTGAAGATAGTTGTTAAAGGGGTTTTATCATATGCATGAAAATTTTACCAGCAGTTGGGCCCGGAGTAAAATAAAGAAACGGGATACTCACTTCTCCTCAGTCCGCTAGGGCATAGCTCCAGTGGCTCCCACGGCACCGAATTCCTGGTGTACGTCCCGGCGGAAGTCAGGTAACTGCTGCAGCCACTAAGAGGCCGTAGCATCTCCATCCCAAGTGCCTGGCATTATGGAGCACAGGATGTGAGTGCTGATTCCAAGAGTTCAGACAGTGATGCTGGAGCCTCTCAATGGCTATGGCAGTCACCTGACTACCGCCAAGCCAAACAGCATTCTGTATTTGAGGATTGGAGGGAAAAACAACTGCAGGTAGTGTACCCCCTCTAGTCCCGCAACAGAAACCTGTCTCAAAACCAGAGGGTTGCTTTAAGTAGGGATGTTATGCAAATAATGCTAAAATGTTTGCAAGGGAGGACTTCTCAAATTTATTGCATGCAATTTTCCAGATATGAAGTTTTTAACTGCACCTGAATACGCCCAAAATGTGCGCATGAATTTCTTCATACATTTTAATCAAATTGTATAAACCTACTAGCCACTTCACAGTGACCTCTTTTGAATGAGTTCCTACTCAATCTGATGCTGCACTGCATGGGACCACCATCGCAACAACAAAACAGAGCCCGCAGGGAGAGCGACCCAGCAGCCCAACAACACCTCCGTTGGCTCTGGGCCATAGCACCCGTATAGACCGCACCAACTAAGCTTACCACCCAGCTGGTTACTAACTGGCTCGACCAAGCTAGGTAGCCAGGTAGCAGCCCCACAGCATCTAGTATTTCACTAGCCCTCTCTCTCTTTAGCTCCTGTCCAGCTACCATAACCAGAGCTGTAACCCCTGACCTCTCCTCCCGATGTCTGAGTCTGGCACGCATCAGAGATGCTGGAGGGAGAGGTTAGAGGTGACAGCTCTGATCATGGCTGCCAGATGGGAACTAAAGAGAGAGAGTGAGTAAAATACTAAATGCTGTGTGTTTGCTGCATAGCCACAGGTTCAGGGTGTGGAGGGCACAGAGGGGGCCCTATTGCTATTAAGGCCCCACCCTAAACTGAGTCACTATTATTATTGGGGTCACAACTGGGGGAATTATTACTACTGAGGGCACTATTACTATTAGGGCCACTATTAGGGGCACAATTACTATTGGGGGTACTTATTCTAATGGGGCCACTACTGCAGGCACAATTACTATTGGAGGCACTACTAGGGACATTATTCCTATTTGGCCAATACTAAGGGTACTGTTACTATTAAGGCCACAACTGGGGGCATTATTACTATTGGGGGCACTATTACCATTGGGGGCACAGTTACTAGTTGCAGTCATTGAAATAACAGAGGTAAAAGCATCTGTTATGATAAGCCATAGCTTAGCTGGTATTATTTTGTGACAAGGGTGGCAATGCCAACACCAATGTAGAGGGGGAGGGGGTGAGGGCTGATGTTCTATTCCAAGTGTTTTGTAATATGCTTTATATTTATGTAGCTGGTCCTTTAAAGTGGTAATGGAGTGTGGGGAGGTGGGGCCGACTTTTGGCGGGCAGAAGCAAGTTTAGTTACCGGGAGTTGCGTGATAGGAGCATGCCAGAAAGAGAGGAAGAGAGAGCTGACCTTTACAGGGCCACTAGCGACACCTTGCAGGCTGGCTCAGGAAAGAGAAGAACGCATCTCTCGCTCACAACCCACTGCCAGAAGTCGGATTGATTCTCCTCAAGCTCCGACCACAAGTGAGCTAATTATTCTACATTAGGTGGTGATAGCCAGCGGGTTCATCAAAGTGTTCCCGAGGACATACAGAGACTACTTCTGTGAAAGTCTAGCTACCTCTTGAGTACGGAAATATTTGAATATTTGACTGCGGCCCAAGTAGGGCCTTTCATTAGAACTGTTCTTATTATTTCCCAATTGTTCGTGGCCCGAGTAAAGCTTCTGCTCTGGACTTGTTGTTGCTGTTCCAATTAAAGTTGTTACAGCATTTTTCCAGAGCTACCCCCGAAGCTGAGCATCACTGACCACAGGGCATGAAACCTTTACTACCCTGATCCCAAAGCAGGCTGACAAAGCCATTATGACTTTCTCCATGGTGCTGGCCACAGTACAAACTGGCCTGAGTCTCCAGCCCGTCCCACTATGGTGGAGGCAACTCTAGCTAAGGCCAATTCCTGACACCATCTAAAACCAACATAGCAACGACAGCCACCTGCAGATCACAAAAGCTCACCTTTCCATGAGGCCGCAGACTAAGAACAAGGGGGCTTAGCCTGGCAGCATAAAAATCTCAGCAGATGACTAGCTGTGTAAAGCTATATACAATTTCTATTGACCTAAAAAAAAACCATCTGCATCAGGACAGCCCCATAGTGGTGGCAAGCATACCAGTATATAGCAAGCAGAAATTGGTGACCTCCTGATCACCTCATGGCTCTCAAAGCAGATCCCAAATTCCCTTTCCACCCTTGATTCTGAAGTCACTCTAAAGGCTTTCAGTTTGTGATGTGTGAATGACACCATTGGGCCGGGACATGCATTCCTGGTACAGTACACTTGTTAATTTATTTTCCAGTTATAGCTCCATATTTTAGCCTTTATAGGTGTTTTAATTGGTTTTCTCACCACAAATTACCTACTTCATATGGGAACCACTGTTGCAACTTGCTGACTTTGCTGGGGCAAATAGCAACCGTTGGTTTTTCATGGTTAAAGCGGTATCTGTAGAATAGGTGATGAGTCTGATTGTAGGTGTCTCACCACTGAGACCCTCACCATTTCTGAGAGCGGGGGTTCCATATCCCCCTCTCCTCACTGCCGGCTAACTGCACCCCTGCAGTGATCTGGAGATTGAATGGAGTGGTGTCCGAGCATGCGCGGTGCTGTTCCATTCATTTCAACGGAAATGGCCGAGTACAAGTGCTTGCCTATCTCTGGCAGTCCCATTGAAGACGAATAGAGTGGCACTGCGATGTGCGACTGCTGCTCCATTCAATCTCCTCCTCATTCTAGGATTCTCTGGATTGGTGGGGTTCTCAATGGTGAGACCCAGACCAATCAGACTTTTATAGAATTGGCGATAAAAGTCAATCTTGAGAATACTACTTAAATGTAATAGATGGACAGATCAAGTCCCCCAGATTGAGAGCCACTTTTACAGGGTGGTTCTGTGATCTAGCTCATAGTTGGAGGTCTTCAGTGAGGCACCCCCTCCATAAGACCCTTATGCCCTAATAAGACACAAGGCCTGTGGTTGTCTTCATGAGTTGACCCCCTTAAAGGGGTTTTTGCTTCACAACCTCTCTATCCTTCCTGGTTGCAGCTGACCATGGCATTAGACTGTTGCAACCAATCACTGGTCACAGCAGTGGCCTTCTATAGCCAGTGATTGGCTGCTGAAGTCATATCTCCTGGCCAGCAGCAACCAGGAAGGACAGAGAGCTTGTCAGGCAATTTGAATTCATGGGAAAATCCCTTTAAAAGTGTTGCACGGGATTAGAAAAACATAACAATTCAATTCCAAAAACAGTGCCACTCCTGTTCATAGGCTGTGTATGGTATTGCAGCTCAGCTACATCCACTTCAGTGAAGCAGAGCTGCAATACCAGCCACAACCAATAGACAGATGTGGTGCTGTTTGTTGAAGAAAACAGCCAAGTTTTTCTATTTTCTTACGTGTTCATCTCTATCAGTATCCGTGTATCATATGTGGCGCCCTGATTGATACATTCTTATATTTCGTCGCCTAATGGAGAGACTTCATCAGATCCAGCCGTCAACCTCTTTATTCTCCTGTCCATCGTTCCCGCGGTCGCAGCAGGGGGATCATTTGTGCTACGACGAGCATCTCCTGAATAAGTCTTCCATCAGACGCTTGTGATTTTGTCTCCACAAAGCTGCTTTAACTTGTTCAAAAGCCCAAAGACAGAATAGTTATTTTATGAAATATGTAGCAGGGTTTGTTCTGTCGGCGCCGGCAAAGTTCAGATCACTTACAAGTTGAGCGTTTTCCCATTCTCTCTCATCCTGGGCTTTTTTTTTCTGCTCGCGGTTTTATCCTATTCAAAGACAAGCAGACAGACTTTGAAGAGCGCTCAAAGCTTTTTTATTTTTTGCTATTTCTTTTTTTTTCTTCCACTCTCGACTTGAGACTGAATGAGTCGGCGTAGAAGAAAACATTCAACCCTGTGGTAATTTATGATGCTCAAATTATCTAAGAGTACAGAATATTTGAATGATTCCTCTTATATATGATTGAGGCGCCGGCAACCATCAATCGGAGGCACAGCGATACATGACTACAGACTGAGCCCCGTGAAAACTTTCCGAGGGAAATTAAGGAGAATAAGCCAAGTTTTGCATAGAACCACGCCATTCACTGTCAGAAGGGTGTTTTCTTAGAAAAAAAATCTTGTGTCGCCCTCAGGGCCGACTCCCAGTTTACGTGGGCTCTTCTTTCTATCGGCCGTTATAGCGGGGGCTTATAATGAACTGACAGTTTGACGACAATGTCACCAACCTTTGCATGCCACCTTTTGACCCTGTACATGTCACCTCTTGCCCCCTTAACATGCCAACTTTTTCCCCTGTACATGCCTCTTTACATGCCACCTTTTGCCCACTTTTACATTACAATGTCCCCTTATAGACATATGATAAATAAAAAAATATTACATACTCACCTCTCTTATTGGTCACCGGTAGTTGTAGTCTGCGCTATTGAGTTCCAGGTTGAGCAGTTATGTCACACGTCAGGGTTTGCCTGCAGCATGTGTGTCACATGATCGCCCACCCCAAAGTCAGATGAGGACGGTAACATGGACTACAGCTGCTTGGTAGTGACAGATGAGACGAGTACCTACTTTTTTATTTTATGAATCAGACTAAATAAAATTGAAATTGGGGAGGGGGTCCAACTGTTGTATTGAACCAGCAGCCAGGACCTTCTTCTCCTCCTGGGCCCCCCCAGACACAGTAGGCCCCAGCACCAACCAAAGTCCCCTATTAGGACCTCTAGGTGTCATAGAGGAAAGGCCTCCCGCCTCTATGTGAATTATTACCCGGGCAGATTATTGGCATTTTAAATTATGAGAAAAGCCGACTGACGCCAACCCCAACAGGGTAATGGTGATCATTGCTTCCCATCCGAAGAAACAGGTTTAAAGGGATGCTGACAGCTTTTTGGACTATGAGCTGCCACCATAAAACTCACAAGCACATTTAATACATGTTTGTACGTGTCGGAGTAGGGGGTCAGCGACATGGATATCAGGAAACTAAGTAGACATCGGAATCAGAAAAAATAACTTTTATTGCAACAAATAATTGCAAAAGGATAATTAATAATTATGCTGGTTGTAATAGCAGGAAAAGTCACATGTCTTATGCAACTTTTTTCCAAAATACCAACTACCGCTAACTAGCAACAACAAATCAATATTATCGACTTCAGAAGTTTAGTTCAATCAATAGTAACAGTAGGAAATACACAATATGAACAATGCACTTGAGCACAAAAACAAATGTGCTTTACCAATAAGTGACCACTCGGTATTTGTAGCTTTCTGTACAGTTAACTAAAGAGTGGTCTGAGGAATAATAAGTAATTTAGCAAAAGTCTTTGTCTACTTTACGGTATAATCGCAGTCCTTTGCTCAAATAATTATGTCATTCTTTCCTATGCTGCGTTGTGATTATTAAGCTTGCACAGTTCCTAACAGTAATTTATGTGGAAACACATCCGGCATTTTTCTGAGAGCCGACCACACTTACGACCTGATGTAGGAGGAATGCTTGCTCTTCCAGTCCAAATCCTGGCACTCGATCCAGATTCCCTCTGGAGTGGAGAAGTTGCTTTATGATCACCGTAGAGGCACTTCTGGCAGCCTGGTAACTCTTTGTAATAAGCTCTGGTCAAATGCTGGCAAATACCCCAACTATTACTATATGCTTCACACAGGAATCATGCTGGAGTGGGCATGCAGTGCCTGAGAGCTGCTGCCGGCGCGATTATCTACTGATCATCTTCTGACACATGCACAATGTGCCAAAGAATTCAAGGTGAAGAAGACCCCTCGACCCAATGCACATGTCTATTTCCAGCAAGGGCATAGGTCCGGAAAGCTTAAATGCAGGATTTCATTGTGGCTTATACTGATGTCAGCGGCGGGGGAGGCATGTAATGCAGGGGGCATGAATAATGTAAGGACTGTAACCTGAAACATGCTGCTTTGCATACTTGGCGCCACATTATAAATGTAAGTTTCAGATCTCTGGTGTATATTAAATGTGCTTGTGAGGGCGATGGTGGCATCAATAGTCCAAAAACCCAATGACAGGTTTCCTTTAAGAATGCAGTCTATTTTGGAACTTAAGGATGTGACCATTTTTTTTTAGGTTTTTTCATCTGCAATTTTCAAAAGCTTTTTAATTTTGTGTCTACATAGCCGTATGAGGTGTTAATTGGAAAAGAGGTGTCAAAATCCAGAATTTAATGGCTACATCCAAGAGTAGGATTCAAAGTCTTCTTCTTAGCGATGAGCTCTGCTCTCTTCTTCATCGTAGATTTGCATAGGTAATTAAAGTATTGGTAAGCATAGTAACCACAGTGGCAACCCCAAAATGGAAGATGAACTTGTCACCTCTTTAGCCCTGAATCACTGGAGATGAGGAGCAACAGAGATAAATAGCAGCTTGATATCTGATGCCCCTTGACCTTGGTGCAAAATGGAATCATTAAACATCAGGCATTAAGCTGCAGTATGCCTTTTGAGTTCTTGACCCCACCAGAGGAATACTTCATTATTAAAGTCAATTGAAAACCATTTCATACGCATATAATCTAAATAAAAAGTTGAATTGCATTGTAAATCTGTTCTATTGCTTACCGACTACTGATCTACGTTACAGACTATATTACTATAAACTGCAGAGCTGCAATCACAATTCTGCTTGTTGGTATTAGAAACATTCTGTAAGTTTGTCAGTGTATGTTGGGGCTCAGGAAATGGGTCCACTTGGCTCACAGAGATGGGCCGACCTAAAGTGTTGGAGTATGCAGGGAATTGGGACTAGCCAGAGTTCACATGCTTTCCTTGGGCTCTAGCTTGGGCCTCGGCCTCTGAAGCATGATAAAGCATTCCACGTTGGTTCCTTATTGTGATATCAAACTCCAATGTTTTATTTGTAGAACTTATAACACTTCCAACACCGGCCAGTATTACCTAAACAAGAGAACAAACTGTTGCTAAGAGGAAAACGTTTGCTCAACCAACTCTGCCAACAAGCAAATAACTCTGGTTCAGCTGACAGGAAGAAAAGTTTAGGAGGGTCATCTGGGCTCGGGGTTGTGAAAAGAGAGCGGCCGCACTTGTCCTCTTGATCTGCAATGCCGCTGTGACTTTTCTCTTTTAGTCGGCACAGACGGAGTCCGTTTGCCAGGACATCTGTCCCATAGGAGCAAAGGAAACCCAAAACTGGAAACGATCGTCCTGCTCTCCACAGCTATCCCGCATCAGACCAGATGGCGCTGGCTCCAAATCCCGGCAACCATCCCCTCTTAAGAACACATACATAAAATATTATTACAATATTTAAAGAACAATGCTATATTATGGGGAACTTTAAGAGGTTTTCTGGGCTAATTCTATTGATGACCTATCCTCAGGATAGGTCGCAAAAGTTAATTGCTGGAGAAACCTCCTATTACACTTTCATCTTGATTTCAGTGAAGCCCTTTATGACATGTCCACCTCCAACACCAATGATAATGTCCAGCCCCGCTGGTCTGATAACAGGCTGGGTGATCAGCTGATTACTTGGAACCAGAGTAGCATGTCCCACTATTGATGACTTATCCTTTGGGTGGGTCATCAATAGAATTTGCATGGAAAACCCCTTTTATATTTTATGTAGAAGTGTTACCCATGTTCCTTTTTAAACCGACTCATAAAAAGATGAAATGATGGCATATTGCTGGGGTATGCCATCGCTTTACGATCAGTGGAGGTCCAACTTCTGGGACTCCCACCAATAATGAAAATAATAATTTGCAGGGAATTCCAACGTGGTCACATTCAAGTGAATGGTACCAGTTAGAGTTCGACTCCCGGTAGCCGGTTGCACGAATATGCAGGGAAAACTTATAAGAGAAGCGAGTAATGACCCAGCCCCTTAATTCTAGAATCAGTGGAGGTCCCGGAGGTTGGATCTCCAATTATCATAAGATGATGCATATACTAGCAATATTCCATTTATGAGATCAGAAAACCCTTTTGAGGAGGTTTTCCCACTAAAGATATTCATCACCTATCCACAAAAATAGGTGATACATTTCTGACCACTCAGCACCCCGCATTCATGGGAACGGCACACCTTGAATATCTCTATCTGAATGGAGCGGTGGTGCTTGTTTATAGTCACTGCTCCATTTACTTCTATGGGAGTGGGGTAAATAACCAAGGGCACTGATCTATCTCCACCCCATAGAAGTGAATACAGCAACAGTCACTTAGCACCAATGCTTTAATCACATGGAGCTTTCGGCATGCACAGTTCTCATGATCGTTGGGGGTCCTAGACATTCATCACATCATGTGGATAAGGGATAAATGTCCTTAATGGGAAAACCCCTTAGGGTTCACTAACGTCTGGAATATTATCATCCTCTTATGACATGAGTTGTACTGATCTTGTAAAAATAGACCCTGGGGATGGACTTGTATAAAACGTATTGTGCCCTCCCAACCTTCCCAGCCTCCAACCATTACTGGCTTAATTGTGTAAATTGCTTGACAACGCCAGTCCTAAAATGCATTGTATTATACACATTTAAGCATCTTCTCTGGTTTTACCCACTGCCTGGACCATTTACTTTGCATCTTAGTCCTGCATCTTAGGTTTTGCTCATCACATTTCTTGGTGTGAACTCCAGCAGATAGACTGGAGGCTCCATTATCAGTTGCCACCATTCTTCTGAACTTCAGATGGGTCCTCTTATTGCAAAATTTTTGGCACATTCTGTCCCTTCATTGTAGCCTCATGCAGACACCTATTCATAGCAATAACAGGTGCAGAGGTCGCACTGGAGCCCTGGTGCCTAATGGGGAGCCAAAATTCTTTCTGCCACATAATAGGACACTGGTATGTGTAAGCCTGGTTACAGATTTTGCATTGGGGTCCAGGAGCTTGAAGTTTTTGGGACTATTGACTGGATGATGTGCAGCCTTCCCCCTCCGCAGCTCTAGTAATACATTCAGACATATAGATAACTAGGCTGCTATTTGTATACGGTGAGCTGGCATCGCTTCCAGTTGTTTGAATACTTAATGACTGTTAATATTGGTTCAGTGAGGCAGAAAATAGAAGACAAAATGACTGAAATTCCAGTAGGAATATCAGATACAGTGGGTGGATAATAGTGGCTTTATTGCAGTCATTTCCTGTATCGGAATTGGTTGCAACCCCTCTGGCACAGCATTATAGAGATGCACCTGGCATGGGGATGGGCAGAGTGCGAGGCTTGCTGCTTCGGTGGATGACTGGGCGAGTCCCCCTAGGCTACCTCTTGCTGATTTTATTGTACTATCCAATTAGATGAAAGTGTCTGAACACAAAGGACCAGCAGTGGCAGCAACTAAGAAAATGGTTATTAGCTCTGGCACAGTAATTGTGGTGCTTACTGGAGAGTCCTGCCAGCTCTGCACACTGCTGTCATCACCCGGACCTGTGCCCAGATAGCAACTGTGCAAGCGAAGGTTACACTCACAGCTGGAGGTGATGACTAACAGTGCCAAGGGCTTGTACGGAAAATCATATGTCTACAAGGGTGGGCATAGCATATGTGCCGTGCCACGGGGTTAGCTATAGCACAGCACTGAGTTCGAGTGTTGACCACGGCTCCAAAGTTTGTATGTTCTTTGTGTTGAGTTCTCCATAGCTTTTCATCCCTTATGACAATATACAGCTGGGATTACTTGCATCAGTTTCTATCCCGGTCATCCCTCAGTACAGAATCGCTTGTTCCTGCACCTTCCCATATTTTGTTATGCAACATTTACACATTTTCTTCTTGCTTTCCTTATGTCTGTGGGTGGCTTTACATGGACTAATATATTCTGAATAGTCACTCAATAAAGTGAATGCAAGCAACGGTTGGTCCAAGTAAACAGGGCCACTAACCAGGTGATGAGCAAGAAATCATTTACTAGTCGCTTTGTGTGAGCTCACCTTAAAATGGTTGATTAATTATAGTCTGGTGTAAACAGGTAATCGTTGTCTTGCAACGACTTACCAATAAGTTTGCAGGGGGGGGTGCAGTTGTTCGGCTTTCTATTTCATGGGGACTTTGATGTGGAAACATAACCCAAATTTACAATCTACACCTCTTGGGCTCTTGATGCAACTTGCACTGTTCTCTATTTGCAGGGAGAAGATACCTACAAGCCCTGATTTCTGGTCACTGCCTACACACTCGCCCATGGCGCTAAACACACACAGATATATGGGCGCGCCTCAACTGGATTCCATCAAGTCAGCGTAGGGCTCCAATTAATGTCACTCTCTGACTGACACGTCTTGCAGGATGGTATCTAGGAACTGTGCATTGCTCTCTGATTGGCCAGCGCTGATCACCTGAACAGCTCTGGCCAATGATAGAGCAAGTATAGTGTATTGGTAGTCTAACACTACCAATGCACTGTGGGAATTAGGTAGTTTGAAGATTGAATCGGCCATCTTGGATGAGCAAAAAGAGGACCTGAAACCAGCGGATCAGAAGTACGGCAGAGAAGAACAACTGCAGATAGTAATACACTCCCCTCCCCATCCAGTCCCAGGATACAATTTTGGGAATGATGACAATGTTAAGATAATAGATTGCCAGCTCTTACTGTACATGTGTAGTGTCCCAGAACATCATCCTGGTCCCCTCCATAAATGTCATACATGTATTGTCTTATGTGGATGCACTCTGCAAAACTGTCATGTCTATTTTCTGTATGTGTGTTGCACAGCTGCAGCATCTAAAGGGTTAACTCCCCTAAAATCATTGCCTGTCAGCTCTGGCTGCTGAATGTATCTATCCTACTGTGTCATGTGGTACAAGTGAGGTTATAAATGTGAGTGTCTGAGCAGGGAGTGGTTGTTGATGATCATCCATCTGCCCATGCTGTTGGAGGACCCACAGTGATGCAGGGAAGCACCTTCAGCTTCCCTGTATCAAAAATGGCGAAGAAGGAGAGGCCCCCTAGTTGGAATTGATGATCTTCCCTCTTCTCCGATCAGCTAGAGAAATCGCAGGGGTGCAGGGAGTCACCTCTGGTTTCCTCGTGTCTAATATGGAGGAGACAGAGAGACAGCCCCACCGCATGTTAAACGCATGGGAGAACGAGTGAGTCACTAAATCCCCCAGAGTGAGAGCAACCCCCAAGTCATTCTGTATAGAGCGACCCATCATATCTGGTACCCGTTCACACTACAGGCATTTATTTTTCCTGTGTGGCCGTCCGCCAATAGGATCACCACACAGAGGTACGTGATTTTGACACCCATGCGGGGGATATGCGGGGTGCATCTAGGCTAAGCCTCCTTCTAAGTAATTTTCTTGCCAGAGAGTATGTGGAGAGTATTTTGTCTTTTTACCTCCCCCAGAGTATATTTCATGTCCAGGGCCGGTGACATATAGATAACATGGACTATAGGGCCGTATTGTTCCTGTGTTTGCTTTTCCTCCCCACCTCTGAGCTTCTGCCTGTAACTACTGCTGTGAATCTACCTGTAATTACCTGTTTGCAAAGATTAATTCAAGTAAAGTTTAGTGGGCCTCAACCGTTCCAGAGGACCCGAGGTACGATACACTTGTCCAGTGTTTATTAACCCGCTGTGTGTGATTGCCGGTGTGTGGAACGGTGACATCACGAACTTGACAACCACTACTCCCCTCATCCTGAGGACTACTGACCCTATCCTTTGCTGCGGTAACTCCCTCCAGGACTAGGAGTTGGTGAGTGCCACTGTGACAGGTCCATGCACTACACCCTCCCAACGAGCGTTTGTTGCACATGCCAGGAGTGCCCGTGGGTAAATGACATAGTCAACAGGAAAGGATACATAAGTTATTTAAAGGGAAAGTCCAATGATACACATGAGAAGGCATTGGGCATAGAGTCAGTGATCTTGGACTATTGCTGATCTGCAGAATAAGAGGCTCTGCAGAGAGATCCAACCCCTTGGGCACTGCTCAGAGATTTCTACTACGGTATGAATGGACATTTGTTTATATTGTATCAGATTCCCAGTAACGGTAATCTCAGCGCTGTACCAAAGGGGTTTGATCTCTGTACAAAGCCCTTTAATTCTGCAAATCATAGTTGATCTAAGATCACTAACTTTGCTGATGTCAACTTCAATGATCAATAGATCGTTATGACTGGATTTCCCCTTTAAATGCAACGATTTGCTAAATTGCATCCTGAATCGTGAGCGTTAGGGGTGATGAGATTTTTGTTCTGACCCCCTAATATGGATACAGCAAATACCTCCTGCCTCTTCAATGCCATTCGTTTTGAAGATTGATCTCTTGGACCCAATAAGGCCCAAATAAAAGGCAATCATTTCCCAACTCCATTAGGATCTCATTGACCGGTGGGGTCTCCATTTATCATGGGGGTCGTCCATACTGACCCTGTACAGTTCACTTTTAAAGTGCCTGATTTGTGTTGTGCCTTCTGCGGCCCCCTCACATCTGAGCCGGTGACAGGAGATCTGCAGTCCCTCCCGCACCTTCCTGAGTCTCATTACTCTGCGGGATGTAAAGACTTCCTGACTTAGCCCTGCATTTTTCCTGAGCCGTCCGCCTCCTGCTCCTCACAGAACTTTGCTTTAACAAACCCTCATTTACTTCTCTGCAGGACGCATTCAGTACAGTGAAGACCACAATCATGTTCCCCGGCCTCCCTCCTCCTCCAAAGTTCACCACATAAAGGAGAATGATCTTTACTTTTCAAGGAAGAAAGAGAAATTTGCTGGAGTTTGGCTGAATTAGAGTCGGTTGCGTCTTTACATTAGAGGAAGACATTGGAACTTGGCGACAATACTGCTAAATGAGTGCAGGAGATAATGGCAGAGTTCCCGATGTACCGGGGTAATGCATGTACCTCCTTAAGGGTGTGTTCACACGTAGCGGATGCGAGCAGACTTTCCCTTCGGATTCGGCAGCATATTACAATAGTAGTAAAATAATCAGCGCAGAAATGTACTTGCGGTACGGATTTTAAAGCCGCTTGTCAATTCTGGCTGCAGATTTTACCCATTGCATAACACGAAATACGCCGCAAATTCACATGTAAATCATGCAGATTTTTTCAACAGATTTACCACAAAATTTGCATAGAATTTCTTTGGTATGTATGGATGTAGCTTGTACCAACTTCATTGCCGGTGTGCTACTGGTGTAGGCGTACCGTGATCTCTACGCTATTTGTGTAGCACGGCCTTTGTCCTCCACTTTGAAAGGATTTTATGCCACACAAACAGAGTAGTCATACTATGCTATTGCCATAGTGTGATACTGCAGTCCTGGTGATGGATACCACACCTGTACCCTTCATGTGGATTTAGTTGGCACCCTGTCTGGAATTATTTTTTGTGCAAACCCCCTAGTCTGACTGCATTATGTTTGTGCAGAAAGTAGCACACCAGAACAGCTCAGTGAATAAATATTTTACCAGAACCAAGATCATAACATAAATACAGCACCAGAACCAAGCTCATAACAAATAGAACCCAAGAACCAAGATGATAACATAAAAACAGCACCAGAACCCAACTAATAAAAAATATAGCACCAGAACCAAACTCATAAAATAAATACAGTCCTAGGACCAAGCTCATAGCATAAATGCAATACCAGAGCTAAACTCGTAAATGCAGCACAAACAAACTTCATATATACAGCACCAGAACCAAGCTCACAATATAAATACAGCAGCAGAACCAAGCTCAGTACATAAATACAGCCCCAGAACCAAGCTTGTAACATAAATATAGCACCAGAACCAAGCTCAGTACATAAATACAATACCAGAGCTAAACTTTATAAATACAGCACAAACCAACCTCAGCACATATGTACAGCACCATAACCAAACACATTAACATAAATACAGCATCAGAACCAACCTCATAACATAAGTACAATACCGGAGTCAAACTCATAAATACAGCACAAACCAACCTCAGTACATAAATATAGTACCAGAACCAAGCTCATAACATGACTGCAGCATGAACCAACCTCAGGACACCAATGGATTCAAAATATGCCATATACGAATCTACTGCAAAATCCATGTCTTCATGTGGATATTGATGCATATTTGCCACGGAAATGCTGCAGATGACACTCTTTGCAATGGGTTCTACTGCAGACACACACCGAAATCTGTATAAAAATACACATATAAATCATGGAAGGTTTTGGGAAACCAGCCTGAATGTCATCTCCACGTCATTTTACAGGTTAAATCTACATACTGTATGATATTGAATAACTTTATTTATGTGACTCATCAGAACTTATACTACACTCACATCCAGAGCTGCATTCACAGTTCTACTGATTTCATTTTAGCTATCAAGACTTCAAATCTCACTGCTGCCCCACTGAGGCGGAGTCTATAATACAACAAGCGGCAGTACTGAACATTGTTGAACTAGTAGCACCAATCTCTGGTGTAGAAAAAGCTACATATTCTAGAATACAATGCAGCAGAGATCAAGGAATCATGGGACTGCATGCTAGGGAAGTCAATGGATTCCAAGCAACAGCTGGCAGAATTGTAAATGCTGCTTTGGATATAAGTGGAGTATAGGAGGTCAAGCTGGTCAGTATCAGTCCAAGACTGATGAGCGTATGCATGTACAAGCTAAGGGTTTACAGAGCCATGATTGAAGTATTTGGGACCTTCTGTGCTTTTCAGAAATGCCATAATGTGGCGGTATGTTTCCCTGGAAGCATTGCATCTAGGGAAGACAATCGTTATACATCATTCTACATTGCTACACAGAGGCTCCATACAGGGCTCTGCCCCAGCCCCTTTGCCTGGTTGTCAGCTTCTGCTGATTCTGTGCCCACTGCTCGCCCTGGTACTGGCACTGTCTTACTAGTTGTGAACACCTGGTGGCAGCTGAGCACTGGTAAGTGCAGACGGAGTCCTGCTACTCCTGGATCAGAGACTCTCAGACTCTGCTGCAGCCATTGTGATCTCAGTACTTTACACCTCAGACCCCTGGAGCATAGAGGACCTGTCACCTCCTAACCTGCCCACCAAGTCTACTGTAGCCAGATATGGCAAGATGTGTTCCCAAAGCTTAAAAAGACTGAATATGCAATCTATTCTCACTAAGAATCAGTTAATGGAATCAATATCAATGATTAATCACAATGCTGTGTCCACCATTATGTCTATCTATCTATCTATCTATCTATCTATCTATCTATCTATCTATCTATCTATCCATCTATCCCATATCTATCTATCTATCTAGCTATCTATCTATCTATCTATCTCATATCTATCTATCTATCTATCTATCTATCTATCTATCTATCTATCCCATATCTATCTATCTATCTATCTATCTATCTATCTCATATCTATCTATCTATCTATCTATCTCATATCTATCTATCTATCTATCTATCTATCTATCTATCTATCTATCTATCTATCCCATATCTATCTATCTGTCTATCTATCTATCTATCTATCTATCTATCTATCTATCTATCTATCTCATATCTATCTATCTATCTATCTATCTCATATCTATCTATCTATCTCATATCTATCTATCTATCTATCTATCTATCTATCACATATCTATCTATCACATATCAATCTATCACATTTCTATCTCTCTATCTCATATCTATCTATCTATCTATCTCATATCTATCTATCTATCTCATATCTATCTATCTATCTATCTCATATCTATCTATCTATCTATCTATCTATCTATCTATCTATCTATCTATCTATCTATCTATCTATCTATCTACCTAATATCTATCTATCTCATATCTATTTATCTATCTGTTTATCTATCCTATATCTATCTAATATTTATCTACTAGAGATGAGCGAGTATACTCGCTAAAGGCAATTGCTCGAGCGAGCATTGCCTTTAGAGTGTACCTGCCCGCTCGAGACAAAAGGTTCGGGTGCTGGCAAGGGGGAGCGGTGAGTAGCGGCAGTCAGCAGGAGGAAGCGGGGGGGAGAGAGGGAGAGAGAGATCTCCCCTACGTTCCACCCCGCTCTCCCCCGCAGCTCCCTGCCCGCCGCTGCCACCCGACCCTTTTGTCTTGAGCGGGCAGGTACTCGCTAAAGGCAATGCTTGCTCGAGCAATTGCCTTTAGCGAGTATACTCGCTCATCTCTACTATCTACCTATCTATCTATATGTCTTTATAATAAGTTATTGTGGATTTAACCCCCTGTCTTCCCATATTCTGGACAATAAAAGAATGTGTCTAACATGTTGACATTATGTTATTTTTTCTCAAAAACTCCTTTCATGCACTGCAACACAAAACCTAATCCTGGTATGTAATGTAATAAGGGAAAAACAAGAATGACATACAAGGATTAAAGGGGTTGTCCGGCCAGAAACATCATAGCTCATTACTTCTGTTTGCCCATTTCCATGCACTTTGTAATATACATTGTGCATGGAAAATGAAGCAAACAGAAGTTTTGGACTTACCTGAAGGGGTGCCCCCCCCTGTGTTGACCCTCGGTCGTCCGTGGTTACGACAAGAAATCGTCTGCATTTCTTGTCGGGCCGGCAGCAGCTCTCGTCGGCGCTGGAACGCTCCTCTTCCCTTCCGCGCATGCGCAGTCCTTCTTTCTTCTGCCGGGACCGCGCTCTTTACCTCATCATCGCAGGGGACGCGCGCCGCCGGTCGGCGCATGCGCAGTACACTCAGTTCCTGGTTTCATATACCAGAGCGGAGTGAGTGACTGCCTGCCGCTGCTGCTTGGACAAGAGCCAAGAAGACACCGTCGGGACTTTAAAAGTATGTGAAAGGGGAGAAGGGGAGTAGGGGAGAAGGGGAGAAATGTTGGAGAGATGGATGGATGGATGGATGTGTGCACGGGGGGGGTGCAGTGATGTGTGTGTGGTGTGCACGGACCGGCTGTCAGAAGTCCCGGGGGAAGGGGGGGGTGGTGGAATGGGAAAGATCGATGGATGGATGGATGTGTGCAGGGGAAGGGGGGGGGGTGTGCAGTGATGTGTGTGTATGTGCACGGACCGGCTGTCAGAAGTCCCGGGGGAAGGGGGGGTGTGTGGAATGGGAAAGATCGATGGATGGATGGATGGATGTGTGCAGGGGGGGGGGGGGGGGGTGCAGTGATGTGTATGTGCATTGACCCGGCTGACAGAAGTGTGGGGGGGGGGGTCATTGTGAGAGGGGCACTATGAGGGCATGTGTGTGTGGGGAAATGTTTTACTTTACTTTAGCAGGGGGCGGGGCCTGGGCGGGGAGAGACTGTAGAGCAGTTCAATAGAGGTGGGCGTGTTGTGGGCGGGGCTAGGACGAGAGCTGAGGGAAATCCTGCCTTTTCATGTCTTACTACCATCGGGAGCGCGCACACAGAAGAGGGGGGGGGGGGCGCAGGGCATGTGAGAAGGCAGCACAGAGGCGCCATCTTTGAAAACTGCAGAGAAGATCAGTCTAGGTAATAAACTGACATTGCAGCTGATCTGCTGGCCGGTTTGAGCCCCTGTATGCTGTCTGTTACTATCCTTACTGAAAGGGAAGCAGCAGCATTATAAAAATGTTTACCCTGTGTGGCCGGACAACTCCTTTAAGAACCCATTGCCTTGGTTTAGATACAGGACCCTGGACAGCAGCCAGTGCTAGTACTATCTACTTACTGTATGATTGTCCATGGGATCCACAAGGAGAAAAATACTAGAGATTTATCATTAGTAATTTGAGATGTATTCTATTTATCTATCTATCTATCTATCTGTCTCATATCTATCTGTCTCATTCCTATCTATCTATCTATCTATCTATCTCATATCTATCTATCTATCTATCTATCTATCTATCTATCTATCTCATATCTATCTATCTATCTATCTATCTATCTCATATCTATCTATCTATCTGTCTTATATCTATCTATCTATCTATCTCATATCTATCCATCTATCTCTCTCATATCTATCTATCTCATATCTATCTATCTATCTATCTATCTCATATCTATCTATCTGTCTATCTATCTGTCTATCTATCTCATATCTATCTATCTATCTCTCTCATATCTATCTATCTATCTCATATCTATCTATCTATCTATCTATCTCATATCTATCTATCTATCTATCTGTCTATCTATCTCATATCTATCTATCTATCTCATATCTATCTATCTATCTCTCTCATATCTATCTATCTCATATCTAGCTATCTATCTATCTATCTCATATCTATCTATCTGTCTGTCTATCTATCTGTCTATCTATCTCATATCTATCTATCTATCTATCTATCTATCTCATATCTATCTATCTATCTATCTATCTATCTATCTCATATCTATCTATCTATCTCATATCTATCTATCTATCTCATATCTATCTATCTATCTATCTATCTATCTATCCCATATCTATCTATCTATATATCTCATATCTATCTATTTATCTATCTATCTTTCTCATATCTATCTATCTATATATCTCATATCTATCTCATATCTATCTGTCTGTCTATCTATCTGTCTATCTATCTCATATCTATCTATCTATCTCATATCTATCTATCTATCTCTCTCATATCTATCTATCTATCTATCTCATATCTATCTATCTATCTCATATCTATCTATCTGTCTATCTATCTGTCTATCTATCTCATATCTATCTATCTATCTCATATCTATCTATCTATCTATCTCTCTCATATCTATCTATCTCATATCTAGCTATCTATCTATCTCATATCTATCTATCTGTCTATCTATCTCATATCTATCTATCTATCTATCTCATATCTATCTATCTATCTATCTATCTATCTATCTCATATCTATCTATCTATCTCATATCTATCTATCTATCTCATATCTATCTATCTATCTATCTATCTATCTATCTATCTATCTATCTATCTATCTATCTATCTATATATCTCATATCTATCTATTTATCTATCTATCTTTCTCATATCTATCTATCTATATATCTCATATCTATCTCATATCTATCTATCTATCTATATATCTCATATCTATCTATCTATCCCATATCTATCTATCTACCTATCTTTCTCTCATATCTATCTATTATCTATCCATCTCTTATCTATCTATCTCTCTCATATCTATCTATCTATCTATCTCATATCTATCTATCTATCATCTATCTCATATCTATCTATCTCTCTCATATCTATTTATCTATCTATCTTATATCTATCTATCTATCTCTCATATCTATCTATTATCTATCTATCTGTTTATCTATTTCATATCAATCTATCTCATATCTATCTATCTATCTATTTATTTATCTATCTATCTATCTATCTCATATCTATTTATCTATCTATCTTTCTCTCATATCTATTTATCTATCTATCTTTCTTTCTCTCATATCTATTTATCTATCTATCTTTCTTTCTCTCATATCTATCTTTTATCTATCTATCTTTCTCTCATATCTATCTATTATCTATCTATCTCATATCTGTGTATCTATCATCTATCTCATATCTGTCTATCTCTCTCATATCTATTTATCTATCTATCTCTCATATCTATCTATTATCTATCTATCTGTCTATCTATTTCATATCAATCTATCTCATATCTATCTATCTATCTCATATCTATCTATCTTATATCTATCTATCTGTCTATCTCACATCTATTTATCTATCTATCTCATATCTATCTAACTAACTATCTATCTCTCATATCTATCTATCTATCTATCTATCTATCTATCTATCTATCTATCTATCTATCTATCTATCTATCTATCTATCTCATATCTATCTATGCCCAAAATAGCTTACAGCTATTAGTACAAACTGTCAATATCACTATTGATCAGAGGGGGTATGCTGTAGTAGGGATCTACTCCCTACTTGAGCAAACCCCCACCTAGGTATAGCTTGCATGGTTTCACCAGCCTCTTGTAGAGGGATGCCCTGGCGTCTCTTTTGATCCTGATGATCACTAGGCTGCGGCCTTTCTGATCACCTCCTGATCACACACAGCTGGTACATACATTGTGTATGCTGCCAATACTTGCATCTTAACCCCCCAGTGACCAAGCCTGTTTGCGTCTTAATGACTAGGCCAAATTTTGTCACTTTAAATTAGAATATCTCTGTAAAGGTTTTGCATATCCAGGTGATTCTGACATTGTTTTTTCGCCACATGTTGTACTTCATTTAGGTGGTAAAAATAGTCCGATAGAATTTGTGTATATTTATTAGAAGCGCCAAAATTGGGAAAATTTTGAGAAATTGTCATTTTTTCACATTTTCAACTGCAATATCTCAAATATGTGCAAACATACTGTACAAAGTTTAAATAAGATATATATTTTCATCTGTTTACTCAATTCTGGATGCACAATGAAAACCTTTTTTTTAACCATTTAGGAGACAAATTTAACGTTGTTCAACATTTTGAGGAACACTTTGTTTTCCTGCACCAAGCCAAGATCACAAAGGCTCATAGGTGTCAGCATGATAGACACCCCCACAAATGACCCTATTTTAAAAAATACACATTTGAATAAATTCACTGAGGGGGGTCATGGGTATTTTGACCCCACAGTTTCTTTTCAGGAATTAATGCAATTTAGAGGAGAAAAAGTAAAATATCATATCTTTGCAAATATGTCATTTAAAAGACAGGATTTTTTTCGGTAGTGCACATGAAAATGAGGATTTGCACCCCAAAATGGATACCACTGTTTTTCCTGAAGAAACATACCCATTGTGGCTCTAATATTATGTCTGTATGCATATAAGGAAAGGAAGGAAAACAGAAAGAAAAAAAATTACGATTTTAATTTTCTTTGCAATTATGTCATTTTAAAAAGTTTCTTTTTGTACAGCACACATATGAATTAAGAATTTCACCCCAAAATGGATCCACCTGTTTGTCCCGTGTTCAGAAACATACCTGTTGTCACCCTAATATTATGTCTGTATGCGCAACGGGCCCAAACCGAAAGGAGCAGAAAAGACATTGTGCTTGAAGGTGTTTTAGGCCCCATTGCCCACTTGTAGAGCCCTTGAGCGGCCAAAACAATGGAGAACCCCCACAAGTGACCCCATTTTGAAAACAAAACCCCTTAATGCATTCCGATAAATAAAGGAAAAAGCGCTCACCCATTGCTGTCTGTGCTGCTCCCGGTATAGTGTCTGGTTCAGGATTCCACCAGGACAGTTCCGCCGTTCAGTCCAATACGGCAATGCACATGAAATAAATGTAAAGAGCTGCTGTTATTGAAGTGGAAAGCCAAAAAAGCATTTATTATAACAAGTGCTACATACAAAGGGTCAGATGCTACATAGACATAGGACGCGTTTCGACTCTGTAAAGGAAGAGTCTTGATCACCCTTAATGCATTCATCTAGGGGTGTATTGCGTTTTTTTACCCCACAGTTTTTGAATCAATCTGAGGAAAGTAGAAGGAAAAAATTACGATTTTGATTTTTTTTGGCAATAGTGTAATTTTAAAAAACATTTTTTTTTGTACAGCACACATATGAATGAAGGCTTTCACCCCAAAATGGTTCCCCCAATTTGTCCTGTGTTCAGAAACATACACGTTGTGGCCCTAATACTATGTCCGTATGCACACCGGGCTCAAACTGAAAGGAGCGTTAAACTCTAACTGTTTTGGATATCCCTTGGATAATGGCGATCATGTGACCGGGAACCACTCACCGCGGCCCTCGGTCACTGCTCCAGGCTCTCGGCTACTGTTAGTAGCCAGGAGCAAGTAGACTTTAAATTTCCCGGACCCTCCCCAGCTTCTGCCCTTGTGTCCGCCACTTTGCCAATGGTTGCATGTGCTGAGGTTGGGGAAAGGTCTGCGGATAAAGATCCCATCGGGGAACATCCCCGGAGGCCTTAGGTAAGTAATTTCACCTCCCCTCATGAATCAGATCTGTGATGGGAGGTGAAGCTTTAACTTTTCTTTTTACTTTTACGTGATCACCGCTTTCTATTGGAAATGTGGACCAGGGACCACTTACCACGGCCCCTTGTGAAATCTCCAGGCTCTTGGCTACATTTGGTAGCCAGGAGCAGGAAGATTTTAAATTACCCCCGCAATCTGTGGCTTTTGCACATGTGCCTGCCATCCTGACGTCGGGCGCGTGTGCAGAAGTCGGGGTAAGGTCCGTGGATAAATCCAGGTGCTTTAGATACATAATCTTATCTTCCCTCATGGATATGATCCATCAGGGTAGATGAAACCTAAAGGTTTTTTGCTTTTTTTCTAACTTTTTTAAAAACTTTTTTTAACTTTACATGATTGCTGTTATCCATTGGATTACAGCGATCATGTGACTGGGAACCGCATAATGCAGCTCCCAGTGATATCTCTCTGCTCTTGGCTACACATGGGAGCCGAGAGCCAGTGAGATTTTTTAATTTCCTGGGCCGCATGCCCTTCTAGGTGTTCTAGCTGTCCGGATCGGGAGGCCAGAATGCCTCGCATACCGAGGACAGGGGTGAGTACTTTCAGGACGGGGGTGTGAATCTTTAACTTTTTTTTACTTTTAATTGACTTTCATATGAACACCTGCATTCGATAAATGCCGGCAATTATGTGACCAGTGGAGGTGTCCCACAGCCCGGAATGACAGCTCCAAGTTGTTGGTTACCTCCGGGAGCCTGCAGCATGAAGCTGTCATGTCCAGAGCTTGCACGGTTTTGATCTCAACAGGGAGCATGTTTTTAGCTCCCTGAGGATTAAAGCCCAGCAAGATAGGACATAAAAAGGCAATGGCGTGGTCACTAAGGCGGTAAGTAGAGCATGATCCCTAATCAAGGTGTAATCAACATGATTTGAGTCACACAGATCACTGCCTCTTCAACTTGTGTAATAGCCCACAAAATAATTTTAACAAGAAAGCCGCAAACACTTTTTGGTCACTCCAATCACTGGTTGCCAACTGTACCATTCCCACTAGTAGGAGGAGGGTTACTAGAAGACTCTCGTTTGTATTACTGTGTCACACTGTTACAAATACCTGTAAACGCGTCCCTTAATTTTCTCTGCACACTCTCTGTCTGAACCTTGCTTTGACCTTTTACTGTGGGGTAACCAGTTCTTATTAGTATCAAGAACTTATTTGGAGATAATAAGATCCTCTCTTTTCCTCTCTCCTCTTCTTCCCATCTTCTCTCTCCTCTCTTTTCCTCTTCTTCTTTCATCTAGTCTTTTCTCTCCTCTCTTCTTTTCTCAACTTATTCCTTCTTATCCTCTTTTCTTTCCTCTTCACTTCTCTCTTCTCTTGTCCTCTGTTCTCTTCTTTCTCCTGTCCTCTTCTTTCTACTTTGCTTTTCTCCTCTTCCCATCTCTGTTTTCCACTCCTCTTCTCTTTTGTCCTCTCCTTTCTTCCTGTCTTCTTCTCTCTCCTTTGCTATTCTTCTCTTGTCCTCTGCTCTTCTCTACTATTTTCTCTTCTTCTCTTCTCCATCATCTCATCCACTTCTCTCTTTCTCCTCTTCTCCTCTCTTCATCTTATACTTTTTCTCTTCTCTCTGCGCTTCTCCATTTGTCTCCTCCTTTTTTCCCTTCTTTCCTCTCCTCTCTCTTTTTTCTGCCTTCTCCCCTCTGTTGTTTTACTCTCTTCCCATTTCCTCTCTCTCATCTCCAGGACGTGTTCCTTTCATATTAGGGATGATCAGAATGATATATTAATACTGGTCAAATGCTACATAAAAAAGTGAATATGTTATTAAAAAATTAGTTCTTGTTAAAAGGTTTTAAAAATTAATGGCTGTCAGGATAGGCAATCAATATCTGATCAGTGAGGGTCTGCAACCTGAGACCCCTACAAGTCAGCTGACTTGAAGGGGCTGCTGTGCTTGTGCGAACCCTGCAGCCTCTTCAATGTTTACAATGATCCTGCGAGTGATCAGAATGCCGTGTTTTTTTTATAGTGGCCATTCTGATTTGACATAGCTTGATGTTTATGAGCAAAGAGTAGAGTTAGAGTTGCAATGGAGGTACAGCTAACCAGGTGAACGCCTCACCCCAATAGTGGGTGTGGGATATTGTGTAGAACAACCAACCCTCTAGTGAAGAAACTGTTGACCAACGATTAAAGATGGATAACTTTTATTATGTAAAGCACCAGCAAAGAAATACGTTTCAAGGCCAATGTCCTCTTCCTCAGTCACACTGGGATACAGATAGTGTGGACTGTCGTTAATGTATAGTTCAGTGGTATTGAACATAGTGGGTTAGACATCAATAACGGAAGATGCCATTGGCCTCAAAACACATTTCGCAGCAGTTAAGAGCTTCTTTGTTGGATGGTTGTGCCGTGTGCGAGGCTTTCTTATGGTTGTTCTATGCAATATCCCACTATTGGGGTGGGGCGTCCACCTGGTTGGCAGCACCTCTGTTTTGGGCTCTTGTAAGCTGGGGGTGGAGGGGGCACAGATCAAACCACTCACTATATGTCTATTAGAGACTCTAGGGGGCTACACTGGTCAGACACTGATGTGAGTTAACTCTCCACAGAATATGATGTAGGATGTAAATCAGGAATAATAAATGTCCTTCTATACAGTTTTTTTTATTTTCTTTTACTTTTTTTTAACATTTTTTAGCACAAACAAAAAAAGATGAGTCTGAGCAGAACATAAATACGGGCTGCTATTCCTGTTGTATAATTACTCCCCATTCTCCGGTATTCTCGCGTCCCTATTATTTCAGCATTTGTAAATGTTACATTGTATGATGTTGTTTTTATGTGTTACAGTAAATGCTCTTTTATGATTGTTTTCTAAGAGAAAATAAATGACCAAAGCGAACTCCCCCCCCCCCCCCATCTCCAAACCCTCCTGAGCTTCCCAAGGGGGGAGCACAACATAAATGTGACAACGCTGCAAATAGATGAGACGTGGTGGCATTCAGAAAGCAGAGCATTTGCATAGAGTTCTTTTATACAGCGCTGCCGTTTATATTCTTCTTGTGGTTTTTTTCTGTGCGGTCTGAAATTTCAAAGCATTTTCTGAGCAATTAATTACACACAAGCCGTGACTATAGGAAAACGCGGCTGTCATTAACTACTCAGCGACATCTCACATTCAGCTCCGAGTGTTCATGGCGATAATTGTGAGTCTGTGCTAATTGAGAACGAGAGGTCATGTGACCCTTGTTGGCTTTTTATGTAACTTCTCTAGTATATGCATTGCAGGGTCATTAAAGGGATATTCCCATCGCTAGGACATGTCATTATGATCAATGGGGGTCTGACCTATGAGGCTTTCTCTGATCTTGATAAAAGGGACTATGGGTTCTTTTTACCTGCACAGCAGTGCGCTGGCTCTCCCATCTACCTGTGTTGTAGTTCAAAGCACAGCAGGTTGATGGGAGTGCATGGCAGAACTGTAAAGGAGTGCAATCTGAGGATTGGTGGGGGCCTTGCAGTTGGCCCCCTACCAATCATATAGTTTTGGCATATCGTAGCACTATATAGTAATCCAGAACTGTTGCAACATAATGGTCTTAAATAATATATCAGAGAAATTGGGTATAGGTGCCTTTAAATGTGGTATGCACTTTATTGGTTCTAGACTCGAAGATGGTGGTTTGACAGATAGAGGAAGAGAACAGCCCAGTGACTTTCTGCTGCAGCCAATAAGCATGAAGCAGTGGGAGGAGCAAAAGTTTATAAAAGTTTTTGAAACCTTCTAGAAGTTTCAGTCCAATCTTGTCTGCATGAGAGGAGATGAGAGTGCAGTGCAAACAGTTAGGCTGGCTTAGCAAACAGAAGCTCACAGCCTTGAAGGAGAAGTGGTAAACTGAGAGAGATATACTGCAGTGCAAAACACACAGCAGCAGTTCGGCACTACATACTCCAGGGCCATGATGTGAAACCCTCACAAGTAGTACAGGGTAGAAAAAGTAGTACTTGCTTAACCCTTTCATGACCAAGGGTATTTCCACTTTCAAAAAAGCATATACGTTTTAATGTTTTCGGTGATATATCTATGTGAGAATTCTATTATTCAACACTACCATTTAACCCCTTAGTGACCAAGCCTGTTTGCGCCTTAATGACCAGGCCAAATTTTGCAAATCTGACACGTGTCACTTTAGCATGGAAAAACACCAGAAAGGTTTTGCATATCCAAGCGATTCTGATAATGTTTTTTCGCCACATGTTAAACTTCATCTAGGCGGAAAAAAAAGACCAATAGAATTTGTATTTATTTATTAAAAGCGCCAAAATTGGGAAAATTTTGAAAAAATCGTCATTTTTTCACATTTCCAACTGCAATATCTCAAATATGTGCAAACATAATATAGAAATTTTTGCTAAGATATATATTTCCATCCGTTTACTTTATTTTTGGCGCACATTGGAAAAACTTTCGGGTTTTTTTAACCATTTAGGAGACGTACAAATTTAACATTACTTTTCAGCATTTTGAGGAACACAATGTTTTCCTACACCAAACCAAGATTGGAAAGGCTCATAGGAGTCAAAATGATAGATACCCCCACAAGTGATCCCATTTTAAAAACTACACCCTTTAAGGTATTCACTGAGGGGTGTCATGAGTATTTTAACCCCACAGTTTTTTTTAGGAGTCAATGCAATTTAGAAGAGAAAAACTAAAATTTCATAGTTTTGCAAATATGTCATTTTAAAGACAGGACTTTTTTCTATAGTACACATGAAAATGAGGATTTGCACCCCAGAATGGATACCCCTGTTTGTCCTGTGCTTAGAAACATACCCATTGTGGCCCTAATCGTATGTCTGGATGCACAATGGGGCCCAAAATGAAAGGAGCAACCGGTGGCTTTCAGAACAGAAATTTTGCTTGAAGGAGATTTAGGCCCTATTGCACATGTGTAGAGCCATTGAGTGACCAAAACGATGGAGAACGCCCACAAGTGACCCCATTTTGAAAAGTAGACCCCTTAACGAATTTATCTAGGGGTACGATGACTTTTTTGACTTCACAGTTTTTGAATGAATCTAAGTCAAGCCGAAGGCAAAAAATTATGATTTTCATTTTTTTGGTAATTCTGTCATTTCAAAAGCAGTTTTTTTTGTACCACACATATATGAATGAAGATTTGCACCCCAAAATGGATACCCCTGTTTGTCCCGTGCTCAGAAACATACCCATTGTGGCCCTAATCATATGTCTGGACGCACAATGGGGCCCAAAATAAAAGGAGCAACCGGTGGCTTTCGAAACAGAAATTTTGCTTGAAGGAGATTTAGGCCCCATTGCCCACTTGTAGAGCCATTGAGTGACCAAAACGATGGAGAACGCCCACAAGTGACCCCATTTTGAAAAGTAGACCCCTTAGCGAATTTATCTAGGGGTATGATGACTTTTTTGACTTCACAGTTTTTGAATGAATCTAAGCCAAGCAGAAGGAAAAAATTATGATTTTCATTTTTTCGGCAATTGTGTCAATTTAAAAACAGGTTTTTTTTGTACAGTATACATACGAATGAAGACGTTCACCCCAAAATGGATACCCCCGTTTGTCCTGTGTTCAGAAACATACCCACTGTGGCCCTAATCTACTTAAAGGAAACATAGCTAGGCCTATAATGGAAGGAGCACCCGTTGGATTTCAGGGTACAACAGAATAAATTCCAGTACCCATTGCCCACTTGTAGAGCCATTGAGCGGCCAAAACGATAGAGAACCCCCACAAATGACCCCATTTTAAAAAACTAGACCCCTTAACAAATTCATCTAGGGGTGTACTGCGTATTTTGACCCCACAGTATTAGAATGAATCTAAGCAAAGCAAAAGGAAAAATTTCGATTTTCATTTTTTTGGCAATTTTGTCAATTTAAAAACTGTTTTTTTTGTACAGTGTACATAGGAATGAAGATGTTCACCCCAAAATGGATACCCCCGTTTGTGCCCTGTTCAGAAACATACCCATTGTGGCCCTAATCTACTTACAGGACACATGGCTAGGCCCATAATGGAGGGAATGCCCGCTGGATTTCAGGGTACAACTGAATAAATTCCAGGCCCCATTGCCCACTTGTACGGAATAAAAATTGACTTCCTAAAAATAATCCCCCCGCACCCCCTATTTTTTGGCATTCCCTAAATATTAGATAAAGGTAATAATATAAACTGCGTTTTATGTCCGAAGACAGGGGTAATTACGGAGGCTGGTTGGGATGGGCACATGGGGCAAGAAAACCGGGTACCCCCCTCTCACTTTTTTGGGGGGTATTTCGTGACCTCAGCGGCAGGGATGGGGTGTAAAAAGTGGCGCTCTGTGAGGTTTTGTAATTTTGCTGCAGTGCAGCGGTCTCACAGAGAAGGCGCTCAACAAACTGCTCCTGGAACTGCATGAAGGCGAGCGTTCCCGGGGCTTCTTATAAATTGCGTATTACAGGTAGAATAACGCCGGGCTCACGCAGCCGTAGGTGGAATCTGCTTGCGGAGGCCCGCAGCGGATCCCGGCTGTGAGCCCGGCTGTGACCCTGCATACGGCCGCGTAATGTAACAGCCTACTCACACGGGCGGTCATGCGCAGTACTTTTTTTTTGTTTGTATTTCCCGCGCCGTCGCTTAGAGATGAGCCAGGTACCCGGCAGCCCGTACACAATGTATTTGCATATGGGCTGCGGGTATATCCGCGGTCATAGAGCACAATGGGCTCTAGGTCGCAGATATTTGCGGTAAAATATAGCATGCTGTGTTCTGTTTCTGCGAGTGGATTATGTAATTCCGACCCGCTAATTGGGGGGATTGTGTAATCCAATGCATGAGATTGATCCGTGGATTACCGCTGATCAAGCGCATGCAGAACCTGTAATTCCTCTCCAGTCATGCGCGACCGGCCTAATGTTAGATCGCTACTTTATCACGTGACCGGGGACCGCTCAACGAGGCCGCCGGTCACTGCTCCAAGCACTCAGCGACCGTTGGTCGCTGGGAGCAAGGAGATTTGAAATTTCCTGGGCTCCCCGGCTCATGTGAATGTGTCTGGCACTTTGCCGGCGGGCGCATGCGCAGCAGCCGGAAGGGTCCATGGAGGATAATTGCATCTGGATTCAAATGCGGAAGCCTCCGAGAAGATGTTTCATCTCCCCCCACCGATCGCATCGGTGAGGGGAGATGAAACTGCCACTTTTTAAAGAACTTTTACGTGATCGCCATTATGCATTGGATAACGGCGATCACGTGACCAGTAACCGCATACCGCGGCCCCCCGTGACATCTCCAGGCTCTTGGCTACCTTTGGTAGCCAGCAGCAGGGAGATTTTACATTTCTTGGGCAATATTTCACTTTTGCGCCTGCGTCCGCCACCATGCTGATGGGCACATGCGCCGAAGCTGGGGTAAGGTCCGCGGATCAACATCCCAACAGGGAACAAATCCGGGACCTTGGGTACGTAATTTCATCCCCCCTTACGGATACGATCCGTAAAGGGAGATGAAACTTTAACTTTTTAAACTTTTAACTTTTTTTTTTTTTTTTAACTTTTTAACTTTTTATGATCATCGTTATCTGATGGATAACGGTGATCATATGACTGGAAACCGCATACAGCGGTCCCCAGTCATATCTCCCTGCACTCGGCTAACTGTGACAGCTGGGTGCAGGGAGATTTTGAATTTGCCAGGCTCGCCGGCCTTCTGTGCATGCGCGCCACATCGGCGCATGCGCAGAAGCCAGCGGGGGTCCCGACACCGGGCGGAGGACATCGGCGGACCTGAGGTGCGTATTTTCACCTCCCCTCATGGATCCGATCCATGAGGGGAGGTGAAACTTTTCTTTTTTTACACTTTTTTTTCACTTTTCCGCGATCGTCGTTATCCATTGGATAGCGCCGATCCCAATGCCGGGGGGGAGTGCAAACAGCCCGGGATGACAGCTCCATGCTGTCAGCTACCTGCGGACACCGACAGCATGGAGCTGTCACGTACACAGCCCGAGGGGCTTTATTCTCTGCAGGACACATGTTTTTACGTCCTCAGAGAATAAAGCCCACTTCGGGAGGACGTAAAAAGGCTATGGCCCGGTCGTTAAGGGGTTAATGAACCATAGAATGTATTGGAAGATTAATAAAGACTTGTAAGTGGGGCGATGTTGGAAAAAAGACAGGATTGCAAACATTTGGGGGGGGGGGGTATAGTGTGGGATGGGGTTATCCTTATACTGCAGTGAAAAAGACATGCTGTCTTTATTCTGTGGGTCAGTACGATTACAGTGAAATCCAAGGTATATAGTTTTTTTCCCCATATACAGTAATAATACCTAAAAATCTAAATTACCTTTTTGTTTTTAAATTGCTTTCTGTTGCCATGTTTTTATGCTTATCACATATTATTTTTCCATCAATGCGGCTGTGTTAGGGCTTTTGTTTTGCAGGACTACCTGTAATTTGTATTGGTACCATTTTACAAAGCATATGACATCTTGGAAGCTTTTTATTACATTTATTCTTTGATACAGAATGACCAAAAAAAGCGCAATTCTGCCACTACGTATTTTTTTCTGACAGTTATTCATGCAGAATTAATAATGTGATATATTAGTATACTGGTGCTTTACAGATGTAGCAATAACAATTTTTAGATTTCTTTTAAAAAATGTATTTTTTAGATGCAACAACTTTTTTTTTACTTTTATAATAAAAAAATCTTTATTTTTACTTTTTTTTATTAGTCCATATAGGGGACATGAACTTGCTTATACTGTACAATGCAATACTATGGTATTGCTTTCTCCTGTATTTTAACAGCCTGCCTATTAACCCCTTAGTGACCACCCCATGAACTTTTTACATCTTGGTATGCCGAGCTTTAATCCCCAGGTCTGTAATAACACACTTACCCTGGGTATTAAAGCCCTGCAGGCTGTGGATGTGAAAGTACTATGCTGCCAGTGGTAGCCGACAACCTGGAGCTGTCATAGGGGGGGCTGAGGGAAAGCACCCCCGGTCACGCAATCGCTGGAATCCACTGGATACTGTCGATCACATTAAAGTGAATACAAAGTTTAAAAAAGTTAGTTTCACCTCCCCTCACGGATCGGATCCGTGAGAGGAGCCGAGAGTACTTACCTTCGTCCTCCGCAATGTCTCTCAGTGTTTTGGTCTTCCAGGACCTGACACCGGTTTCTGTGCATGCGGGGCACTGTGGTACGTGGTTCTTGGTCACATGATCACCGTTATCCTTTGTAAATGTAAAAAAAAGTTAACGTTTCACCTCCCATCATGTAGCCGAATTGTGGGGGGAGGTGAAATTACTTACCTATGGCCTCCAACAATGTCCTCCCACAGGATCCTTATCTACGGACCTTTCCTCTAGCTTGGGCGCATACACCTGTCGCCAAAATGGTGGATGCAAGTGCAGAAGCTGGGAAGGGCCTGGGAAATGTAAAATCTTCTTACTCCTGGATACTAAAGGCTGCAACAGTGACTGAAGGCCGTGGTGAGCGGTTACGTGATCACTGTTATCCAATGGATAATGGCGATCACGTAAAAGTTAAAACACAGTTAAAGTTTAATGCTCCTTTCGGTTTGGGCCCTGTTGTGCATACAAACTTAAGGTTAGGCCCACAATGGGTACATTTCTGAACACAGGAAAAACGGGGATATCCATTTTGGGGTGAAAGACTTAATTCATGTGTGTGCTGTACAAAAACACTGTTATTCAAATGGCACAATTGCCAAAAAACCCCGAAAAGCATAATTTTTTTTCTTCTGTTCTGCTTAGATTCATTCAAAAGCAGTGGGGTAAGAATATACAGTATAACCTCAGATGAATTCGTTAAGGGGTCTAGTTTTCAAAATGGGGTACTTTGTGGGGGTTCTTCATCGTTTTGGCCACCTAAGGCTTCTACAAGTGTGCTATGGGGTCTAAATCACCTTGAAGCAAAATGTCCAGCTGCTCCTTTCGGTTTGGGTCCTGTCGTGCATACGGACATAAGATTGTGGCTACAATGGGTATGTTTGTGAACACAAGACAAACAGGGGGATCCATTTTGGGGTGCAAATCCTCATTTTCATGTGCATTATAGAAAAAAAAAAGTATTTAAAATGACATATTTGCAAAAATATTACATTTTATTTTTTCTCCGCTAAATTGCATTAACTCCTGAAATAAACTGTGGGGTCAACATACTCCTGACCCCCTCAGTGAATACATTAAGGGGTGTAGTTTTTAAAATGGGGAAATTTGTGGGGGTATCTATCATTCTGACACCTATGAGCCTTTACAATTTTGGCTTGGTACAGGAAAACAAAGTGTTCCTCAAAATGTTAATAATTAATGTTAAATTTGTATGGCTCCTAAATGGTTAAAAAAAATTCCAATGTGCATCCAGAATAAAGTAAACAGATGGAAATATATAACTCATCAAAAACTTGTACAGTATGTTTGCACATATTTGAGACATTGCAGTTGAAAATGAGAAGAAAAAATTCTAAATTTTCCCAATTTTGGCACTTTTAATTAATATACACACATTTTATCGTCTATTTTTACCACCTAAATGAAGTACAATATGTTTAGAAAAAGCAATTTTTAGAATTACTTGGATATGCAAAACTTTTATGGAGTTATTCTATGTTAAACTGACGCGTCAGATTTCCAAAATTTGGCTTGGTCATTAATGTGCAAACAGACTTGGTCTCCAAGGGGTTAAAGACATACTACAGATCTGTAATAGGCAAACAATCTTTGCAGCCCAGGGGCCCTTCAGAAGCCACCAGGCTGCCATGATACTAAAACTGTGGTGGAGCCATTTGAGATATTTAAATTGCAAACAGGATATTTAAGTGCTGCTGTCAGACTTGACAGCAACATTCAAAGGGTTAATAGCCGTTCTCTCTGAACACGGTTGTTGTCAGCTGTGTATGGGCTCCTGAATCTGCTCAATACATAGTATGTGCAATGCAGATGACTGTTTATGCCTTAAGTGCATGGGGTATGTGCAGATTGGATGTAAATAGTCGTATGTGTGTCACAAAGGGGTTAAGCCACCATCCTCTGGACAGGACTTACACATTAGATTACAAAGTTTTGGGTCAGAAATGCTATCTTTTCTCCTTAGGAAGAAAAGACCATTTACGCTCCTCTGGGTAATATGCAAATACGGGAGATAAAACAACACCTCCACAGCGCTACCTATTGGAAGGCAGCAATACCTAAAATCAATGTTAGACTCTTTATATAAGCCTTGCAACAATGACCAGGAATTGAAAGCAAAGTCAGAGCCCATGCACAGACAGCTGTTTCAGTGTTTTTGCCCTTCATCAGTGTAGAGTAGGATTCTGACTTTGCTAAAGGGAGGCCTGTGACGGGGGGTCAGAAACGCTATCTTTTCTCCTTAGGGAAAGCACCTAGACCTCCCTTATTTCTCAGAGGAGTGTAAATGGCCTTATAAGTCTTCTCACTCACCGTCCAGGTGTTCTCCCTATCTTCAGGATATCCTATAGTAAGAACACCAATTACATCACCTGTGCAATACTGAGGAAGTCCAGTAAACATGGCGTGCTGAAGACTGGAAATGGGAAACACTGACATAGGCACTTACCTAGAGAGGCTATCAAAATTGGAATTATTTAGTTTAGAAATAAGCCGGCGGAGGGGCGACCTAATAACTGTATATAACTATATCAGGGGACAATACAGAGATCTCTCCCATCATCTATTTATACTCAGAACTGTGACTAATAAGGGGGCGTCCTCTACGTCTAGAGGAAAGAAAGTTTCTACACCTACATAGAAGGGGGTTCTTTACTGTAAGAGCAGTGAGATTATGAAACTTTCTGTCTGAGGACGTGGTGATGGCAAACTCACTAGAAGTGTACAAGAGGGGCCTGGATACCTTTCTTGAGCTTAATATTACATGTTATATCACTGATTACTTCAGAAGGGTCGGTGATCCAGGAATTATTCTGATTGCCAGATTGGAAGAAGGATTTTTTTCTCTTAAATGGAGAAAATTGGCTTCTACCTCATTGTTTTTTTTTTCCTTCCTCTGGATCAACATTGGAGGTGATAGGCTGAACTGGATGAAAATATGTATTTTTTTGCATACTACTCGTTACATTCGTGTGGGAAAGTGAGCACCGGGCCCACACGAATGTGACCGAGAGTGATAGGGAACACCCGGTGAAACTACCACAGATTAACACCTCTCCCTAACTTCTACTACGGTAAGTGACACAGACCTACCTGAGTGGGAACATCTCCCCAATAAAGGGCGGCCCAGCGGTCTTTGGATCTGGGCCCTTGCTACCCCTAGGAACCCACCCACCCTAGATAGGACACATACACATGCCACCACTGACAGGGACAAACTAGAAAGGATAAGAAGACCCACAGAACCATAATCACACCATACAGCAGCAAACATGCAACTATTAGTAGCAGATGTTGATGCTAATAAATGCCAGGTATTAGTTGATATTTTGATCAAAATATGGAAGCTAGCGGGCCACTTCACGGCTCCTGGCTATACCGCTAGTCACTACACTAACCAGGAGTCCAGCGACATTACCAAACAAAACCAAAAAACACAATAGAACCTGCTCACACAACACAGAGGGAGAATGAGAACAGAGAAAGCTGACCACACACCCACACCTGGGAAGACAGCTTATATGTGTACAGACCTAGAGTCATTGGCTCACTGGAAACACACACCGAACCAGCACAATCCCCCACACCTGAGCAGGAGAACTCTAGAGCACCTGTAGTACAGCAGGTCTTTCATCGGTGTGAGTTTTCTGCTTTTCTCTCCTTCTGCTGCAGCTTTCTCCTCCCCTCATCTCTCCATAGACTTCATGAGTCCTCACCCTCCTACACTTTTTGTAATCCTTCTCCATGTTTCTGTTCCTAGGTACAGACGTAGCATGACAACAAGAAGTGGACAGCAAGAGAGACCCCTGCTGGCCCGAACTTTAGGAGGAATTTTCAGTACAAAAACATCCTTTTAGGTAAATAGTAATTTGAACCTTTGCTAGTTATCACATTGGTTATCACATTAACACAAGTTGTCTCATAGTGCGGTGACTAGTTATGTTCACTTCTCTCCAAAAAGTCCTCCTATAGATAAATGTAAAAAAAATGAAACAAAATGTCCCTAATCAATACCGAATTGGCAAGTTTCCACCACCTCTGAGGAGACCATCTGTTACCTACAATCCAGTCCTCAGACTTTATGGGTCATCATCTCTAATACAGTAGGTCGATAAAAGATGTCAAAATAAAATTGCCGGTTTTATTACATATTTAATCAGTAAATGTTACTTCAAAAAGGGGGGAGAGGGGTTAGACCTTGGTCATGGAGGACTTAGCAACCTAAATGTCTCAATGCTCAACCCTTCGTCCAACCAAAGCTCTAATGTCCCATCAGCTACACAAGTCAACATTACAAAAGCAACAAAAAAAATTACAGTTTCTAAAGATCCTAGACCTACAGTAATGAGGGGATCATGTCGTTGGGCTGTGAAGAACGGGAGTGAAGTAAGACTTAACCCATCTAGTAGGAAGCAGTAGAAAGAAGGGTCAGTGTAGAGGTCAGTTCAATTATTTGAAGCAGATGTGGGTTTTATGAGGTTTGGTATAGAGTAGGGTTTTTTTTTGCATCTCCTGGATTGTTAAACATTATTAAAGGGCTGACTAGGTGCACGTCGGAGTGTAATTACAGATGCAGGCTCGGTTATAAAACAGTTATCAAAATATTCAAGTGGAGACCATCTGTGATGCACAGCTTTTCATTGCAGAGTCTAGTGGCCCAATGATACTCCTGCTACTGCGCAATATCAGATATTTAGCTCTGGAGGTCTCTTCTGTTGGTGTTATGTTCATCGGGATAGATATTCGGAAGTTCTGCTTGGGAAGTCTGTTACCAGAGTTGATATAAGTAAACTTGCAGGATAATATAGTGTATGCTCCAGACATTACATTGAGGAATAAGAGTATATACAGTATATACAGTGAATGGCCACATTATCAGAGACACATATCTCGCAGTAATTTTGACCCTCAGAACTGCAGCAGTTTATTGTGGCATTGATCCACAGGTATCACAGGACTCGAGGTGTGTGAAAAATACATTCCCCACAACACAAGCATAACTTGAAGCTTCTGGGCCCCAATGTGAAACCTGTAATAGGGCCCCCAACTATAATGCTCTATTCATAGTACTAGGCTCTCTATATAGAGAAGAGAGGCCTTATGGGCCCCCTAAGGCTCCTGGGCCCGGGTGCAACCGCACTCTCTGCATCCCCTATAGTTACGCCTCTGCCCCACACCACTATCTCCCCAAACTGGACAGGAAGAGGTCATCCATTCATGCTGCTTACACCAAATTCTGACCTCCCATCGGCATGGGACAACAGAAATCCAGATTCATCTGACCAAGTGATGTTTTCCTGCTTCTCATTGATCCAATTTTTGCGCTATTTTGCCCCCTGGAGTCTCGTCTTTGAGTTTCTCTTAGACAGCAGTGGAGCTGGAACAGGTCATCTGCAGTTATAGCCTATCCAAGCTAAGGAATGCTGAGTTGTGCATGTTACTTGGAGCACCAGGGTTGTATCTGGCTGCTATTTGCTTGACAGTGAAGCACCTGCCCATCAGAATGATTCTTGACATCCCCCTCTGACCCCTTTTGTTGACGAGTTGTTTATCTCTATAGGATCCACTTTCACTGGGGGTTTTAACTTGATCACACCCTTCTCGGTATACTCTCCACACTGCTGCATGAGAAAACATCACAGGGTTGGCAGTTAAATCCTGGACTAGCTAGTCAATGACCAGGTCTTGTTGGAAGTCACTTTAATGTGGATTCACACTGAAACTGATTTCATGAGTCACTCGTGAAAGTGCCGGGATCGCTAATAAATTGGCCATTCAGTATATACAACACTACAGCTGTCCGTGGGTTGTGTCTAGCATTGCAGCTCAGCTTCTTTGGAGTGGATGTGGCTGAGCTGCTATACCACACACAACCTGTGGACAGGAGTGGAGCTATTTCTATTAGAAAGAAGCCATGTTTTTCTAAACCTGGACAATGCCTTTAAAGTTGATGTTCACTGTTCCATTGTAAGGGCGAGCACCCACTGGCGTTTGCATTTTCCGCAAACGCAACGCAAAAAAAACGCCAGTGGACAGGAACACATGTTATCTCTATGCCTGTGCAGGAAAAACGCAAAACGCAGGTAAAAAAACGCCAGTGGGTGCTCGCCCTTAAGTTGAAAATTCTGATAATTTCATAATACTGCTTATGTCTATAGGGGAGCTCTGATCTGACTTGATTAGTGATATAATTCTGTCTGACATCCAATCACTGGTGGACTGATGGAAGTGCTCATTGGTTATTAAGTTGAAGGGTTACTCTAACTGGAGCACTGGCTGAGCATGCGCAGTCAGCACTCCATTCATTTCAAAGGGGCTGACGGAAATACCAGAGTGGGTGCCACTTGGGTATTTCGGCAGTCCCATTGAAAGTGAATGGAGCGCTGGTGCGCTTGCACGACCAGCGTCCCATCCAGTCTCCTCCTCATTGTGGGAGGTGCACTAACTCTGCAGTGAGAGGGAGGGTGGACACCGGACTCACTTTCTTCTGATCAGAGGGAGTGTCGCTAGTGAGACCCCCAATGTTCAGCAAGTTATCCCTTAGCCTATGGATAGGGAAAAACTTAAAATTCTGGTACAAAACCTTTTTAGCAGCAAAACACTTTAAGGATTTTTGCTTTTCAATAGAATTATGCCCACTTACCTGTGGTGAGGTGGCACCCTGGGCAGTCGCTTAACTTCACCTACCTCTTGTCCCAGCCCTGCCCCCACGGCTGTTGTTAGTTTTGGTATAGTTATCCTTTGAATACTCACAGTTGTTCATTCACTCTGGCTTTTCCCGTCTTCTCTGCTGGCGACGGAGCGACAATTTCCCTGGAAGGGTTAATTCACAGACTGATTCTCTTGTTAATCACTTTCCATTCAAATGGTCAAATCAGAAGGTCACTACCGTCCCATTTCCCAGGGAACATCAATTGCAATCTCCTGGAACGAACATGATGCACAATTAAGTGGTGTTTTGATTAAATGATAAATTACAGATGGAAATGTATAATTTGCAAAGCAGGAAGCAGCATTAGGTGCGCCGAGTCTCGGGGGTCAAATAAACAAATCACAGCTCATGAAACACCCAGACCTTGTTTGTTTGCTTAAATGGAACAAGAGTGAAAATCATCGTTATCAGCAGGAAGGTGGAAATGAGTAGAAATCTCCCATCCTGCGCTCAGGACTCCACGCGGCATACACGCTTTGGGTGAGGGAATATTACAGCACAGTCAGGATGGTTTATCGGCTGAGGTTTAATTGTAACAAGACTGGGCAGCCATTAAATGGTTTATCCGATATGCGCACCTACCGCGCTGGACTATAATTCGTTAGATATATCCTTTTTAGAAAATTAGGACTATTTTTAGTTTATTGGTTCTTAGTTAAAGGGGTTCTCTGGACAAAAGATGGAATCCATTTATAGTGGCAGTGCCAACTTTAAAGAGTTGTCCAGTTATAAACTACTGATGGCTTATCCACAGAATAGGCCATCAATAATAGATTGGCGGGGTAGTGCCATTAAGGACCCCCACAAATCAGTTGTTTGCTGGGTCCCTGTGTTCATTTAATGAGCTGAGTTCTCCAGGAACAGACAGCTCTATTCCAGCTGCAGTGGCCAGGCTTGGTATTGCAGGTCAAGTTCCCATTTACTTCAGTACGAGCTGGGTCTGCAATACCAAGCCTGGCCACTGCAGTGAGAACAGAGCTGTTTACTTCCTGTAGGAACCAGCTCAGTGCATGAGCACACAGACCCAGCAAACAGATAATTTTCTGTGGTCCCTGGCAATGGATTTGCATCTATCTACTATTGATGACCTATCCTGGCCAACAGTGGCCAACAGGACCTCCTTCAAAACTTGGCCTTTCCCTGAACTGTTATGGCTGGAACCAGGTCATGAGACATTGATTTCCCATTTGCCTATCCATGAGAAAAAGGGGAGCTTGGCCTGGCACTAATGACCTTGGGGCCAGGTCAGCTCTTTGCCCATCAGGCTATCACCAACCCGGAAAATCAAGTAAACCCTATTCCCACTACCTGCACCCTCTTACACATACATGTGCAGAGATAATAGCGAGTCATTCCCTGTATACTGTTCATGACAACAGAGACATACTCGCCAACATTCTGAAAGCTTCAACCAGGAGATTCGAGTATTGTCACCTTTTTTGGTTATATACCCATCCACTTATTTTACAAGCCACACCCTCTTTAAGGCGTTTCGATGCCAGGAATGATTCTGATAATGTAGTTTCTTGGCATTACTCACAGTAAACATTCTTGGAGCTCAGATTTTCGGAAGACTGTTGCCGTGACCAGGAGACTTGCCAAATCTGCAGGAGTCTAAAAGGTATCCCTGTTCTTCAGGAGCCTCCTGGATGGTCCTGGAAGGTTGGCAAGTAAGTCATGAGCATATAGACAGGATGAAGGAGTAGCGCTCCAAGTATAGTACTTGGAGTTTCATTGTTCAAAGACCTGTTTCCCTTCAAGTTGCCATACAATAAAAATGTGGCTGCCAGTAGCTGGTCACTTTCTGCATAGGGATTTATATAGCTGTATACATGCTCCCCCTTGTAGCAGCTGTCCATAGACAAAATGAAGGAGATATCATTGGCAAAGGAGTGAGGGTGAGACGGAAGGGGGGTGGGGGTTGGGGGGCTGAGATCACACACCCCCACCCCCTCTTGTGTATACTCATGTTTTTACCTGGAAAGTGATGGGAAAATATCCCTTCTTCCCGGTTGTCTTCCTAATGTTCACCAATGACATCCACGTTCTATAGACATATCCTGTATTCCAAACTAGTCAATCTTGTGTGTTAGGAAGCAGGAATATAACAAAGCTTCAGTTTAAAGGAGAATCCTGGTGGTCAAGTCTATAATTCAAAATCTGCAACTCAATGTTTTTTCTCTGTGTTTCCAGAGATTCTGAGTAGAGATTAGCGAGCATACTCGCTAAGGCAAACTACTCGAGCGAGTAGTGCCTTAAGCGAGTACCTGCCCGCTCGTCTCAAAAGATTCGGGTCCCCCCGTTCCTCCCCGCTCTCCCCCGCCGCTCCCCGCCCCCCGCTGGCACCCGAATCTTTTGAGAAGAGCGGGCAGGTACTCGCATAAGGCACTACTCACTTGAGTAGTTTGCCTTAGCGAGTACACTCGCTCATCTCTAATTCTGAGATATGTGAATTTATAACCAGCAGCATAGTAGTTCGGTCATATTAACAAACCCATCTCCCACATTGGTTTGGGAAACCCATGGAAATCCAAGCTCATGCACTCATCTACAATGTTTTGTCACCATAACGTGCAGGGGTGCCATTCCCCTTTAAGGGAGCACACTATGTTTTTTCACATCCTAGTAATATCCTCATTTATGTCCCAAAAATGTTTGCACCCATTCCGTCTTTGTGACATCTGACTAAGCCACCTCTCTGTGTCCCTATAACCTTCCCATGAATGACCTAATTTCATGTGTTTCCAGTATCCATAAGGAGATGATGGCACTGACTAGAGCAGATGGCGCCATTAGGATGGATTTTTAGCTTTATGTCTTTATTCATTTATAGGTTCTCTGTATAAGCTCCAATGTAAATCTTCATTTTAATGCACATTAAGGAAGTGTATCACCCTCAAACATCAGCTGATTTGTTGTCATTTTATGTTTATCTGTGAGTTATATTCAGAGTTTTATACAGTAATAATGATGGATATCTCTGGACATCTTAACTAAAGGGGTTGTCCGGTTGTAAACTATTTATGGCCAATCCTTCGGAGAGGTTATCAGTAGTAAATGAGCCGGGGTCTGTCGCCCAAGAACCCCACCCGACAGCTGTATGCCGAGGCCAGCTTGTGCATTGAGCCAGGAAGCAGACAGCTCTATGCTTATGCCTGAAGTGGCCCGGCCTGGCCGGCGCGCCAGCTACTGGTCACCAGTTTCTTTTATTCATTCAATAAAATTACTTTGCAAGCAAGTGAAGAATGGAGTCTCAATCAGGTGCCTCAACTGCTAAAGTAGTATGACTCTTAGATGCCTGGGCCCAAGGCGTCCCTCTTCTTCGAGCTACCGAAGCCCCAGACATACAATCTGGGCCACCACCCTTCCTTCCTGCATTGGCATCACCCACTTTTCCCTCATCTAACGTAAAGAGCTATGTCTACCGGTAACGGACCACCTGCTCCGAGAGCCCTCACCACCGGCTCCAGAAAAATGGCACAGTTGGCAGAATGGACATGTGCTGCTACCCCCGAAGTATAATCCAGCTGTTGCGCAAGACATTCCCCAAGAATACCAGAAAGGAAAGGGAGAGGAGGGAAAGATAAATTAGATAACTGGTATTGGACCATCCCAGATGAATGTCCAGCTCTTCACTCGGGAGCAGTCGAGAAGTTTAATTGACAATTAAACACTGTACTGGGGGATGACATTTTTATTTGCAGAGACTTTCACTGTTGGCCTCATCAGCCGACTACGCTATGGGGTTATATTATCCTTCACATGGGGGAGTTATTATACTACACTTCAGTTTTTGGTCCATGGGGGTCCTGGGCTGTAGCTGCTACCCATCCATATGGGGAGAAAGGACTAAAACTAGATTGGCTGGCACATGAACTGGACATGTTTGTTTTCAGCAAGGGAACAAGGATACCGGGAGGTGATGTGGGCCCACAAACAACAGGCATTATCTGCTCCACCTACCAGACCCCCAACTCCACCTGGCACACCCATCTCTGAGACTTTTTACTTGGCCGCAGCCAGTGCAGCGCATGCAGCATCCACCGCAATGGAACTGACCGGTGTCCGTGGAACAAAATGGGGTGCAGTCCCACCTGATATACCCTACCATGGCCACAGTAACTCCTTTCCTCATCACAACACACTGCCTAGAGGAGCTGCAGACCTGGTTATGTGACCACAAGTCCTGGACACACATCTCAGTGAAACTAACATAGTAAATGCGAAAAAGAAATAACACAACTATATAGTCCACATCTATGTGTATATAAACTCACAGCACAATGCAGAACAAAGCAACACATATGGACCATAGCATACATAAGACATGGGATATGATTGAGTAGGAACACTGCAGCAGAAAAAAGGCTAACAGGCCATCCTAAAACCTATAAAAGAGAGAACCCATTACAACTCAGTCCATGAGTTTTGTGCCACAGTAACCTTCTGCAACAGTCCCAGTTTATGGGGAGAGATCTCTCTACATCCTCCACTTATAGCAGCCATATTGGTGGTCCCCAGCTTTTCAAGAAACAGATGTAACTAAGACATAACTGAACAAAAGTAACTTGATATAAGAGGCGATTTACAGACTTGCTGAGGCTGTTGGGATAATGTTGATATGAACATCTCAATTTCCAGGATTAGACGTCTTTTGTTAGCTCCGCAAATTTACAACCTGAACTCTCCGATCTCTTCTTGAATTCAGATGCTACGACTATATTTGCTAATAAGTGTCCTTCAGTCTGTTATTGCTGAAACGCAGCTAAATACGGCAGTTTATCACCTTGACAAGCCCCCTCCCCTCCATATTAGCTCCTCTTTGTCTTGTGAAGGAGAGCGGCTTCACTTACAATGCTGCATTCTTGTTATTGTCCCAGGGGGCTGGAAATTGCACAATTTAATCACACTACTGGCTGCTTCGGAAATCGCATGATTAGATCATTTTACTTCCTTATTACTCTAGGTAAGTAAATGAAGGTCCGGCATCTAGTATTATTCCTCGTGTACATTGTCTCATCACTGGTGCTACAGGCTTGTAGTTCCTGAGAATGCAGAGCTAACAGTCACATGCAGCCCGATGCAATGGGGGGCCCTCTGCCACATAAAACTATGCCAGTATTATAAGTGGCACATGGTAGTCAGGACTCGGCTACAGATTTTACATTGGGGTCCAGGAGTTTCAAGTTAACCCTCTCTCCAGGTGCTAGTATTGCATGAAGAGTGAAAAAGCATGGTGAGCATTGCACCAATAAACTTCCAAATGGACATGTAGGTCCTACAAGAAAGCCACTCTACCACTCATTACACATGAAAATTATTGTGAATCAGATGGACGCTTCTGACTCTTATTAAAGTCAATGAGAGTAAAAATCGGGTTCATTAATTTGCCCTCAAGAAGGTCCGCAATGCAGCCAACCCCCCCTCCCCCCAAATCGCATGGGAATATAGCCACACAACTGGAAAAACCTGTGCTCGTCACAAAAAAAGGTCAAAGTAGTGTACAGTGGTTAATCGTAGCACAAGGGTGTCACTGAGAACAAAGGAAAGCCCACATAGGGTCTCCTAGATCAAAAATTGCACCCAGGAAGACAGCAGATGTGCTGCTTGTTTTAAAAGCAACACCATATATTTTACCAGGACAAATTCTGCCAGGTGAAGACAACACTCAAGCACGGACCTGCTCCAAGAAATGGCTGTAGAGCTACTATCGCGGTTGGTGGGTGGGACAACAGGTTCAGGATGGCGCAGCAGCTGACAGACAGAGATGGAGGACAGATATTTTTTTAGCAGCAATATAATGTTTACTGAATTGAAACTGGAATACTATTTCCTCTCCATAGGAGGGTTTGATAGTTGAACGTTACATAAAACTTTAACCGGAAGTCCCACTTACATTAAGCCTCCATTTCGGTCTGGCAAGGCACTTCAATATCTTGTAAAACTGTCCATCAACATCTTAACTTTTCATACTTTATTTCCAGAGGACCACAGCACACTCTAGCTTTGCGGCCTTAGTGCACCGTAGGTGCAAATGTACATTTCTCAAACTGCACAGAATGTGATATATCAATCCAATCTACCGTACTTTTTTTAGTGCTTGTCATTAACCCCTACATAACCAATACAAAATAGCATTAACAGAGTTAACCCATAGCAACCAGTCAAGTCTGTCGGCAAAGTGTCTCTAGTGTGCATACACTTAGTCATGCTGGGCCATTTTCAAATGTCTGGCATTATTATCCCAATTGGTGTTGTCTTCTTCCAGGACTAAGTCCCATGCAGGATAGGAGCCTCCCTCTCCTTCGACGCAGTGTTTGTCTTTTGTTTGGCCCAGTCAACAGGCCCTATTGGTGCTCGTCTTCTGCCTTTAGCCATCCAGGCTTTTTCCATGGCCTTCCCTTTTCGCTGTGGCCCAATATGAGGACAGCTTCCATGCCACTTCCCATCCTCTGTGGCAGCTGCCACATCTGCTGTCTGTCTGTTGCTAGTGCGGTGGCCGAGAGCAAACCTGACCCGGTTGAGGGAGACAGTGGGGTTTAATAGATGGTCCAACACTATGTCGGCTCCCTTGTGGATGTGCTCCATGGATCGGCTGCGGCCTGGCTCAGCCACTTGCCTGTTGTAAATGTATATAGGCAAATAGCTTGTGACGCCAATACCATTTATCGCAATTATGCTGATTAGGATTATAAACAACAGTCCAGCCAAGGATAGTTTGGTAAACCAATGGTATAAAGTTTACTCAACTCATCAATAAAGTCTATAACAAATTCCAACATGAATTACTTCTCAGGCAGAGGACATCGTTAACGGTGATATAAAGGAACTTTAAATGAGTTTCTCCCGTGGCTACTATCCTTTCTGTTTTGTTCAGAGGTAGCTTACTCATGGTTGTGTGCTGTCTTTTCAGGGTGACTAAGAGATCTTGTCCCGTCTGGGCATGACTCTTCCAGTGGGAGTGAAATAGACTCTCCTCCCTGAAGCTCTGTTCTTTTCCCTTTAGGGGGTGTCTTAAGTTCTCTCCTTTTGGTGCTTCTCTAGAACCCTTCTATCTCCTCTACACTCCTATTTATAGACACCCTTTGGCTAGTCCCCGGGGAATTCTAGGTGAACTCCTCTAACCACACAAGGGTAGGGTGTTTCCCATAAAGACATATACAAGTTAGACATACAAAGCACCAGACATTTGACCTGACAGTGACTCTACACAATATACAAAACCACATCTGCAAGACAGAGGTTGTGCTGCTTGTTTTAAAGGCAATGTAATAAATTTGGAGAAATTCTGCAAGATGAACATAATACTCAAGCACGGACCTTCTCCAAGGAAACGCTATACAGCTACAGTTGTTTCTTGTGCTTTAGAAAATTTGCATTTTGGGAGGAGAAGAGCAGCAGCAGTTCCACCACCAGCAACAGCCCGTTGAGGGCAGATTGTGCTCCCTATTTCCGCATTGGCACATATTTAATTTGTGGAGGGAGTAGGAAGAGGAAACATGATGGAAGCAGGAGAAAGAAAGCATCAGCAGTTCCACCACCAGCAGCAGCAATTGTGGTCTTTGATATAAATCTATGATCAGTTATATGTCAGTAAAAATTGCCAGCATGCTATCTAATTAGTGGAATCTGCCATTGGGGTGCAGAAGTCAGGTGAAATCTACGCCTGCTTGATATTTATAAATATCAGGCCATTCATATTGTCTGTGGACAGGTGGATGCGTCTGTCAGTTATCCGTCTGTCACACACCCAGCTGTGTTGAACACCCTTTCTGATAGCACACTGGCGGCGGGGAAGGCAGGTACCTCTACAGCATGTTGTGTAAGTTCTGACCACTCATCCAGCTTAGACACACAGAAGTCAAAGGGGCCAACACCATGTCTGAGCACATCCACATGGGAGCCGACATAGTGCTGGACCATCATGGATAAGTGCTGCCTGTGGCAGTGAGTCCTACAGTGTGCTGTTGCTGTAGGCTGTGACGGGCTGAAAAAACTATGCTATACCTGTGTTAGACTTCCCCGGCCACCGGTGGTGTGGCCGCTGCGGTGACTTCCTGCTCACCTGTTATGAGCTGCACAGCTGCGACCCATTGCGGATACATCCTCGCGGCCATGGGGAAATGCTCTGCTCAAGCTGCTTAACAGTCTGTTCTGTTAGTGCTGCATTTGGAGGTCCTTCTCCACTGCTGGAATAGGATTTGTAATTTTGGCTTTACAGCGGAATGAAGGAGGGCGGCCACCTAGTAATGATCTGATGTTTTGATGTGGGCTATGCAACGGTCCTGCTTCATTCACTGCAGCATAAAAAACACTCATATGCCTCAAAGTGCCTATGGGTGATGGCCCACATTCCTCTGGGTCAGGCATAAGAGTGTCCTCTGGCTGTTCCTGCCATCCATGTAGAATAGGTGGGGTTAATAATGAACTGGCACAGACTGGCTGCCTGCGACTGGAAGGAAGAGAAGGTGGTGGTACTTGAGGCATGCTGTGACCCGCACTCTACAACCATGTACTACGGGCATAACCACTTCTAAAGAATGGCAGTGGGCTTTCCTCTTCTCCAGCTGAACATGAAGCTGTTGCTTCAGTGGGAGCTGCTTGAATTGCCAACGTGGCCTGCCTGCTACTACCTCCAACCCCACCACTACCAACACGTCACCCACCACTTCCCTTCTTCATGTTTTCTTTTTATTTATTTGCTTTTATTTAGTGTTTTTCTTGGTTTACTTTTTAGTGTAGTTTTGTGTAACTTATCAGCTAACTTTTTAGTTTGCAGAAACCACTGCTAGCTGTGTAAGGCCTGCAAATAATTCGTAGTGGCTGAACTGGCAATTTTGAATGATATCTGAGGCCGCTGATACGCACTGTGTATTTGCTGTTTCCCTGTTTGGTTTTCTTTTTGTTTTGTATTAACAAATAAACCACTGTTAACTAAATAAATAAATCTTGTTATTTGTATAGCACCAACTTATTCCGCAGTGCTTTCAGGTAATTTTTTTTATTTATTACCCCCACCACCACTAAGCTGGGTACTCATTTTACCAACCTTGGAAGGATATAAGGCTGAGTCAACCTTGAGCTAGCTACCTGAACCGTGCGCAGATTGAACTCGCAACCTTCAGGTCGTGAGCGAGAGCTTAGGACTGCATTTTTGTTGCCTTAACACTCTGCACCACATAAAGCTGCAATCCCTAGAAAGCATGATATGGGATAATAGAAGGCTGCAGAATATAGCTTGTACCTTTGTGAGCTGTCCCTGTTTGGCGCAGCATAATTGAATTTTCCAAACCCCACTTATAGCTGCCTAAGGCCTGCAAATAATTGGTAGTGACCTAACTCATGACTAAATGATATCTGAGATCACTGACATGCACTGTGTGTATTTGTTGTTTTCCTGTTTGTTTTTCTTTTTGCTTAATATTAACAAAAAAAAACACTAACTAAATAAGCCACAACCTCTGGAAAGCATAAAATGTGAGAACAGAAGTCTCTGCGCCTTCTAGCAGAATCCTGTTTAAGGTCTCTTCTGGTATACAAGCTTTCACACCAACAGCAACATATCCTCTGTAGAATATATAGGCATGTAGACGTGATGCAGCTTCTCTGTCGTATGCTCAACCGATGCATGTAACAGTTAGGCTGAAGTCAAAAGATGGCGGATAATTATGTGAAAAGTCATGTACCCAGGGGCGTAACTATATAGGATGCAGGGGATGCGGTTGCACCCGGGCCCAGGAGCCTTGGGGGGCCCATAAGGCCTCTCTTCTCCATACAGGGAGCCCAGTACTATGAATAAAGCATTATAGTTGGGGGCCCCGTTCCAGGTTTTGCATTGGGGCCCAGGAGCTTCAAGTTACGCCTCTGCATGTACCTTGCTGCTACCAAGAAGTGAAGGAGACGTAAATATGTTTATTAGGTTGCTGTTCAGCATAGTTGTTAGTAAAAAAAATGTGCCTCCTCTTCCTCTGTCTGTCATCACCGTGCGTTTTGTATCCCGCAACACAGGAATGTACCAACCACCTGTTACAGACATCACTCTCAGCTCCACTGCCACCTCCAGGTCCTCTTGTCAGCCACATCATGATATGACATCACTAATCCACTTAAGTAAAGCACTCTTGAGTTCTTCAAGCCCTACCCAACTCCTCTTGTTCCCGATGTTGTTGTATACTTTATTTCTGACTTCCTTCTTGTCCTTCTGCCAGCTGATTTGACCCATTTGCCTTCTGGCTGGTTTTGACTATATTTCTGGCTATCCATTGCTTCTTTTGCTCTTGTCAAAGGCTACGGTGCTATGTTCCTCAACTACAGTTCTGCTACCTCTATCAAACGTTTTGCTCAGTGATCACTAGAACAAAGGGGCTGCAGTGCTCACCCCAGCGCTGTGCCTCTTCGGCTGTCTTAATTTCTCACCAGCTCCTTCGGCAGCAGAAGACCGATGCATAGACTTCTATTATTATTATTATTTATTATTGTTTGCCGTTTAGTCGTTCACAACCCTCTGCAACCCTAAAGGCGAGCTCCCTCCATGTTTGGTTTTCCACTGCTTCTTTCAGTTGTGTGATGTCCATGCCAGTATCAGCTCTGCCAGTATCAGCCATTGTGTTGTTTGGTGGCCACTGGTCTTCTTTTGCCACTGATCTGTCCAAGCATTATAGTTTTTCTACCTACTCTGCTCATATTACATGGCCAAAATCCCTGACTGAGTCGGGGCATCTTGCCCTGCAGTGATATATCGGGTCTTATACGTTTCAGGACTTCTCTGTTTGTTACTCTCGCCGTCCAGGGTATACGCAGCAGCTTTCGCCATCACCGCATGGTCCATCACAGGTTTGCAATATGGTCGCGGGTGCTGCGTCCTCACCGGAATCCTGCCTGCGCATCAAGGAGTGCCGCTTCAACTACTGATCTCAGTCTTTCCTGTGTAATTTTGAGAAGGATCTTGCTTGCATGCAGAATGAGGGCTATTGTTCAGTAGTTGCAGCAATTCTGGAAGTCGCCTTCCTTTGGTAGATGGATGAAGACAGATCTTTTCCAGTCCTGTGGCCATATGTGGTTGTCCTTACTGCCTGGCACAGAGCTGCGATGGTTTTCCCGGGTACTGGCAGCAATAGCTCTGCCGGTATGTTATCTATACCCGGTGATTTATTTTTGGCTAGTTGTTTCATTGCCATAACCACTCCTGACTCCATAATGAAGGGCTCCAAGTCTGCAGGCTCCACATCATGCAATGGTCCAGGTATGTGGTTGCAGGCATATAGCTCCTCTGAGTATTCCCTCTACCTATCCATGATACTCTGTTGGTCATTCAGTTCCTTCCCATTTTTAAATCGTGCCGTTACGTGCCATGAAACGTTTTTGGGCCATCTTGTCCTGTGAGAATAGGCCTCAGATATGGCCTTTCATGGCTTCTTCTTCGAGTTGTTTGCAACGCTCATTTCAGTCCATTTCCTTATCTTTTCTTGCCGCTCGCTGAAAATCGGCATTTAGTTGCTGAAATCAGTCTTTGTTGCCGGCCTCCTTTGCTGCTCTTCTTTTTTCAGCTGTTCTGAGGGTTTGCTCAGACAACCAATAGCATCATTTTTCTTGCTTTTTATAGGTGAGATGCTTACTGGCTGTTTCCATAACTGTGGACTGTATATTGTGCCATTGTTCCTCTGGATGCTTTTCTGATGTGTCAAGCAGTTCGAATCGGTTTGCTAACTCAATAGTGTATGATTGGGGAATTTTAGAGGTGTCGAACTTTCTCAATGGAGCACCTTTCTTAATGCCATTGGAATTTGATCTTGGTCTTTGCTGTAAGGAGTTCATGATTAGGGCCTGCCATCGGATACCGTATCTCAATCATTTGAGAGCTCTTTCACAGGGTTACAGGGTAGGTCGCAGGTCCTTCCATAATCCTCCTCATTTATCCGGGCTTGAGAGCGGCGTATATAGGATACACGGCTGGGTTATAGACTTCTATAGACATCTTCTACAGACATCTATGCATCCATCTTCAGCTGCTGAGAGGAGCTGGAGAGCAACAAAGAAAGCCAAAAGTGCACAGCATTCAGGTGAGCGCTGCAGCCGCCTTGTTCTAGTTATCAATGGAGATCTCGGCAGTGGGACCCCCACTGACCAACACTTTTGACATCTTACTTTGCCATGTCAAAGTTTGTAAAATATGCAGTTACTCTTTAAGGCCTGTTTCACATCAGTGACGTGATATCACCGCGAGAAAATCGTAGCGATATTGCATCCGTGGTCCGTGCGATGTCGCTGCGTTTTCTCACGGCGATACCGCGATTTTGTGTCGCTACAAAGTCGCAAGTGGTGTTACAATGTCACACAACGTTGTAGCAGCATGTGCGAGGATTTTCAGGGGGGGAGCTTGAAATATAAGCTTTCCTCCGGATCAACTAGGGGTTGAAATAGGCTGAACTAGATGGACATTGTTTTCATTCAGCCTAACATACTATGTTACTATATTACTATGTTACCCCGAAAATAAGCCCTAGCTGCAGAAAAAAAAAAATCACCTAAGAAGTGCTGTCCGGCTCCGCTGCATCTTCCCCCCAGTCCCGAGACTGGTCTTCAGGAATGTTTTCTGGCCAGGGATTGGAAAATCCCCACCTCCAGGAAGCGCTGCCTCTGATTGGCTGAGTGCCATGGCACTCAGCCAATCAGAGTCAGTGCTTAATGAACCAATCAGAGCCATTCACTGAAGATTGCAAGATTGTGCAGCTATTGGCAGCTGCGGCTGGGAAGAGTCTCAGACATAAGTGGTACGATCCTAAGAGGACCCCAGTACTATAAATGTATATAGTAGGTTGGGGCCCTGTTACAGATTTTGCATTGTGCTCACTAGCTTCTAGTTACATTTCTGGTGGGCTTCCATGTAAAGCAAGTTCAACTTCTTTTTAGCTTTGGGGAGAAAGGGGGTGTTTATGTGCCATCCTGCCCAGGCTTTGCTTTCTTACTGCACTTTCAAGCTGTTTTCCTATCAGTCCTAGTTGCTGAACATTTCCGCTCCCCTTGGATGCTCAATCCTATTAGGTCCCTATAGAGAAAATTTCCCTTCAGCAAAAACTTGAGCAGCAAAGCAACAGAAAACCGTATCAAAGGCGAGAAACAAACTGTTGCTGTCAGTGGGATTTCTCATTGATAAATCCGTTTGTTTTTCCATCAGGGCTGCAGCCAGGAAAAGTCTGATAAACACAAGTCCCGGAGCTTCTGGCAGCGGCTCAGACGTTCTGATTTGTTTTCGATTTGTTAATGTTGATGCTGGGCTTCATTTCCCGTGGCATACCGGGGGTTAAATTATTCAATGTTACACTTAATAGCCGAAACCATTTGTTATGCTATTATGCTGAATCCATCACTGCCCGATCACAACTTAAAGAGAGCCTTTTATGGGATAAAGACAGCGGACGGCCGCATGACTCTACAGCCGCTGCTCTTCTGGCTCTGTTCCCATTTTTGCAACTCCCTTCACCTGACTCTTAGTTCTGGCTCCTGACACTCTCTATTAACTGGTGACATCAGACTGCCATTCAAGTCCAACGTCACTCTTTGACAATGAGCTGCAGGTAGGGTTGCTACTTTTGTCACCAAAAAATACCAGACAATGTAAAAGTGGCAAGGCCAGGGGCATGGCTAGGAGTGTCGCTTATCATGACATATGATTTTACTGCCATTATTCCAATGCCACCTATAGTAACAGAGTCCCCTCTAAGCGGCTCCAGTAATAATTGCACCCCCTCTCAGTGGCTCCAGTAGTAGTAGCACCTCCACTTAGTGGCTGCAGTAGTAAAAGTATGCCCTCTCAGTGGCTCCAGTAGTAATAGCTCCCCCTCTCAGTGGTCCCAGTAGTAATTGTACCCCCTCTCAGTGGCTCCACTAAGAGTAGCACCCTCACTCAGTGACTGCATTTGTAGTGTCCCAGAGTTAGTGGGGCCGCTCCATAATGTTCTATGTCTGTCTCGTGTCAGTGTCTTGTTTGTAGAGTGCATCAAGTTATGTGTATTGGATGTTTGCAAGCATGAATAGATTAATGTCTGGTCATGTCTGGAAATGTATCATTTTGTCCTGTGTGCAGTATAAAAGAAGGGTCACATTAGATTGAGATAGAGAGTGAGAAGCAGAGCATCAGGAGACATGGAAGAGTCGGAGAGATGGTCTGCCGTTCCCTCCAGGGCCTAGCCCTGTAAAGAGGCTACCTATGGCCTCCATTCGGAGAGAGAGTGAAGGGCCGGACATGATAGAAACACGTGGGTGTGCAGCACCAGTACCACATGCATCCGGAGGAATGGAAAACCGCTAATAAGTGAAAGGAACATGAGTGTATGACAGGAGAAAGAGAGTTTGCCAGGAGAGAAATCTCACAGATAACTTAGACTGTGGATTATACAAATGCCCTGAGAATCCTCCCTGCTGCACAACTGTAATTTGTTTCTGAACAAAAACTGTTTGTGTATTTGGATATGATTTCACAAGTTTAAGTAAACGAGCAGAATCGACTGTTCCCTATTCTTGCACAGAAAATACCCTGTGTGTGGACATCTTTATTACATCTCAGAGGATGGAACGATGGCGTCACAAGTGACATTTAGACTACAGATTACTATCCCTGTGATCTCCCCCAGCGGTAACGTCGATGGGTCCTGAGCTAGCCCCAGGGGAGGAGATGGTAGAGCCCCATGACTAGGCGTTTATCTACCCTGCTGTCTCCTCGGCTGTGGGCCCGCTCCTCAAGCGCTGCACAGTAGTATTAGCATGCCCTCTCAGTGGCTCCAGTAGTAATAGCGTTCCCTCTCAGTGGCCCCAGTAGTAATATCGCCCAATCTTAATGGCCCCTATAGTTATAGCAGCCCCACTTAGTGGCTCCAGTAATAGTAGTGTCCTCTATTAGTGGCTGACGTAGTAACAGTGCCCCCTCTCAGTGGCCCCAGTAGTATTAGCAACCCCCCTCAGTGGCTCCAAAAATAGTAGCATCCTATCTAAGTGACTACAATAGTAATAGCGCCCTGTCTCAGTGGCTCCAGTAGTAATAATGCCCCTCTTAGCTGCCCTAGTAGTAGTAGTGTGCAGTACTGGTGTACTTTGACGCCACCGGAAGTGGTGGGTGTAGCCAACAGTTAGGGAGCTTGACAGCCATGTCAGGCCCCCAGTGTCTGGTTGGCAGTACATCGCTCATAGGCTGGACTCACCCCTCCGCCGCTGTGGATTCAGGTGTACTACAGTGAATGTTCCCTGGCGGGAGCAGTGAGTAAGGGCTGCGTCCGGCTGTTCTCTCCCCTTAAGGCATGCAGGGCCTCCCGGGTGCAGCTACTAACCCCCCCACCCAATTTTCAGCCAAAGTAGCTGACGGCTGTGGGCCCTTGCCTGACGCCACAGCGGCCAGAGCCTTCTGGGTGCAGCGCTTGCCCCCTCCCCCTTCTGCCTGAGTAGCAGCTGGCTGGGGGGGGGGGCAGTGTGCCGCTCCACAGCAAAGGCAGGGTTGGAGTGCTCACCCCGAGGTCTCCAGACATGAACACGACCTTTGTTTGTGCGCAAACTAAATCTGAATTTGCACACAATACACACGCACACCATTCTGCGCATACACACGCACAGACGCACACCATTCTGCGCATACAGAGGCACAGTATTCTGCGCATACAGAGGCACACTATTCTGCGCATACACATGCACACCATTCTGCGCATACACACGCACACCATTCGACGCAGATGCACACCATTCTGCGCATACACACGCACAGACGCACAACATTCTGCGCAGACGCACACCATTCTGTGCAGACACACGCACACCATTCTGCGCATACAGACGCACACCATGCTGCGCAGACGCACGCACACCATTCTGCGCATACACACGCACAGACGCACACCATTCTGCGCATACAGACGCAGACCATTCTACGCATTCACACGCACAGGCGCACACCATTCTGCGCATACAGAGGCACACTATTCTGCGCAGATGCACACCATTCTGCGCATACACACGCACACCATTCTGCGCATACACACGCACACCATTCTGCGCATACACACGCACACCATTCTGCGCATACACACGCACACCATTCTGCGCATACACACGCACACCATTCTGCACAGGCGCATGCACACCATGCTGCGCAGACGCACGCACACCATTCTGCGCATTCACACGCAGACCATTCTGCGCATTCACACGCACAGGCGCACACCATTCTGCGCATACAGACGCACACACACCATTCTAAACATATACACACACTATTAGGCCGCCTGCAGACGAGCGGGTCGGATCCGGCAGCGAGAAATCTCGCCGCGCGATCCGACCCAAGCGCCTGCAGGGACGAGCGCGTACTCACCCGCGCCTGGCGGCCCCGGCTCTTTCATGTGCCGGCTGCCGCGCAGCCGGCGCATGCGCAGACCGGAGCCGGCGGCCGGGTGAGTGCGTGCCCCGCAGAAAATTAGGACATGCCGCGGTTTGTTTGCCGCGCGAGATTTCGCGCGGCCAAACCGCGGCCGTCTGCATAGGAGTGCGTATTTTAATGCACTCCTATGCAAATTTTCAGCGGCGGAAATCCCGCGGGAAATCCCGCGGCGGGATTTCCGCTCGTGTGCAGGCGGCCTTAGACATATATACATACAGACACACACACACATATATATATATACATATATGCACACAAGGACACTTCTGCATTTTGATACACATATTTATACTTACCTGCATCCAATATGGTCCCACTGGCAGGTATACCAGCTGCTCTCAGTCCTTCTTGGGCCAGTGAGAGGAGGTCAGCGTTGACCAGGCTCTCACCCTGCAGCTGCTCTTCCTCAGCGTCGCTCTCCTGCTGCAGCAGTCTTCTTCCCTCCTCCGCGGCCGTTGTCAGTCTGCTATCGGCACTCCTCTATTACTGTCTGCACTAGACAAAACAAGCTGAGTGAAGATCGCCTACTGACTTCAGCACGGAGGTGAGGGAACTTACTGCATAGCCGGCGGGCCACAGGAAATGAGGCAGCGGGCCGGATTCGGCCCGCGGGCCTTGTGTTTGACACCTGTGATATAGGATATATAATTATATAATATGTAAATATATTTTGACAGAGTGTACACAATGCACCAAAGCAGAACACAGATGCTGTGTACGGACTCCAACTAGCCAAGATCAGCATAAGAAATAACAAAAAGCTGCAGAAATGTAACACAACTCTGAATGTGACTGAAGTATAAAAAAACAATGTTACTTAACCCCTCGGTGACAAGCCTGTTTGTGCCTTAATGACTAAGCCAAATTTTGGAAATCTTTGAGCCCACAGTTTTTTAATTCATCTAAGCAAAGCAGAAGGGAAAAATATTTCTCATTTTTGGCAATTGTGTCAATTTAAAAACAGGTTTTTTTTTGTACAGCACACATATGAATGAAGACTTTCATCCCAAAATGCATACCCCTGTTTGTGCCGTATTCTGCGAGTGGATTACGTAATTCCGACTCGCTAATATGAGCGGAATTACGTAATCATATGCATTTGATTGTCCTGCGTATTACCACGGATCAGTCGCAATTTCTATCTGGTCATGTAAGACCGGCCTAAGGCAGATCACTCCCGGCGACCCTTGGACGTCAGGAGCAAGGGGATTTTAAATTTCCTGGGCGCTCCCCGTCTGCTGCGCATGTGTGCGGCATCTTGCGGGCGCATGCGCAAAAGCCGGGGTAGGTCCGTGGAGGAGTATTGCATCAGGGTTCAAATGCGAAGGCCTCCGGTAAGAAGTTCCATCTCCTCTCACTGATTGCATCAGGGAGGGGAGATGAAACTTCAACTTTAAAAAAAAACTTTTACGTGATCGCTATTATCCACTGGATAATTTTGATCACATGACCAGGGACCGCTCACCACAGCCCCCTGTGGTCTCCAGGCTCTCGACTACCTTTGATAGCCAGGAGCTGGGAGATTTTAAATTTCCTGAGCAATCTTTGACTTTTGCACATGCGTCCGCCACTATGCTGATGGGTGCATGCGCAGAAGCTGGGAAAGGTCCACGGATAAAGATCCTATTGGGGGACAAATCTGGGGACCTTAGTTATGTAATTTCATCTCCCCTCACGTATACAGTCTGTAAGGGGAGATGAAAAATTAACTTTTTAAACTCAGTTTTCTTTACACTTTTTAAGTCTACATGTTAGGCATTATCCAATGTATATCCATGTATATCCATACAGCAGTTCCCGGTCACATTTCCCTGCACTCGGCTATCTTTGACAGCCGGGTGCAGGGAGATTTTAAATTTGCCAGGCCCTCCGGCCTTCAGCGCATGCGCAGAAGCCCGCGGCAGACCCAGATTGCTGCGGGACATTGGGGAGGACAAGGGTGAGTATTTTTAACTGCCCTTATGGATCCGATCCATGAGGGCATCTGAAACTTTAACTTTTTTTTCACTTTTCCGTGATCGCCGTTATCCTTTAGACCCGGGGACTGGTCATCAGGGTCCCCGGCTACATCTCCTGCCTCCCGACTACCTTCAGTTGGACAGGAGCCAGGAGATTTCAAATTTCTTGGGCCTCCCGGCCTTCTTCGCATGTGGCTGATGTTATGATGCCTGGCACGCATGCGCAGAAGTCCGGCGTCCAGTCCCGGAGGAGCAGATCGCCGTGAGGCATCGTGGAGGACGGGGGTGAGTATACTGGATCCATGGGTCCAGATCAATGAGGGCAGCTGAATCTTTAACTTTTTAAAAACTTTTTTACACTTTAATGGGGTCGTCACAGTCCATTGGATAGCACTGAATACATGACCATGGGAGGCTTCCCGCAGCCCCCCGTAACAGCTCCAGGTTGTCGGCTACCTACGGTAACAGACAGCATGGAGCAGTCATGTTCACAACCCACATGGCTTTAATCCTCAGAGGAAACATGTTTTTACATCTCTGGGGATTAAAGTTAAGATCACGACCACATAAGTGTAACAAAGCATCTATAAAGTGTCTCATCAGTATATCTAGGTTTAAACCAACTAAATTTTGAATACAGCTCTGGATGTGACTGGAGTAGAAGACATGATGTAACTGAAGATTATAAAATAATAAAGCAAAGCAACAGTACACATCAGTAGCCTCAGGTTAGACTACATTCTGTGTTGATAAGAATAAAATGATAGCCGCATGTATGTAAGATAGCAGCATACCCACACCAGAATAGCTCAGTGAATAGATTACGTACCAGAACCAAGCTCATGGAAAAATACAGCACAAACTACCTTTAGTACATACACTCAGCCCCAGAACCAAGCCCATAACATAAATACAGCCCCAGAATGAAGCAGTTGTGTTGAGGGTACGCCGAAGAGCTGACAGCGGCAACTCAGAACATCAAAGGAGGGGAGACGGAGCCAGGAGGAGGATGATTCATCTAACTCCGTGGAGAAAAGATCATCTGGCCAGGTTGGCTCTAAGGAGGTGACCGCCCTCAGTCTACATCCACTTGGTGCCCTCTCTGCAAGCTGGTGGCTAGCGCCCCGTGCGACCACACGGGTCACACATAGCTAAGGCTGGCCCTGTTTGCAGGTTTACCTTATGGAATGATTCTGAAAATGCCAAGAGCTTTGTCTTATTTTTAGTTAAACTACGTCACATCGACCTCTCTCATAGGCACCTCGATGGGCCACTTTGGCCTTTGGTATTTCCACTCATTTCCAGAATGATTTCTTCCGGTGCTGTTTGCTAAGTGATTGCCGTTCGTCCCGGTCGTGCAGCGTTAACTCCCAATCTGAAATGAAAAAGCGCTGTTAATATGGGCACGGGCCATTATGCTGTACTTTTATGCAGACATGCTTCATTGGCAGAAATTGAAGCACACTACTGGGTCACGGTGTACGGCAGAACTCTTTATGATATATTAAGGAATCCGGTCAGCTAGAAAAGTCCAGAGCTGTATTTTATTAGATGACAGGTGAATAATAATCATGATGAAACCAGGAGCGGGCTAATCACTGATGCCGGCCTCTGAAAAGCTTTTAAATCCCCCTTTTCCAGTTAGTGCTAGGTGTCCTTAATCTGTACAGTACACTTTACTATATAGGCCTGTACACAAGCTATCCTCTGTTCCTTAAGGGGGTTTTATTAAATATTGACAAAAGGAAACTTGTAGCAGACTGCAGAGCTAAACGAATGCAACCCTGTTATTACAATGCAATATAATCACAGATGACCTTTGTAATGTGCGACCCGTATGGTCATACAAGACTCCCGCCATCAGCTTGTAAGGGGGCACCAGGAGGATATAGGCGGTGGGTAATCACTCCTTTTAGGTCTGCCCAGGCAGATGATCTTCTTCCTTCATGTGAAAGTGTCTTGTGGAGCTACATGAATTCTCCTCCTGACTCTGTCTTTTCCCTTCTGTTGTTCTAAGGCACCACTGTCAGCCCATGAACTCCCCTGCAAAACATTTGCTTTGTTCTGCTACTGTATTTATGTTGTGAGCTTGGTTCTGGTATTGTATCTATGTATTAAAGGGGTTTTCCAGGGAGAATACTATTGATGATCTATGGGATGGGTCATCATTGGTGGATCGGCTGGAGCCTGTCACTCGGGACCCCGACGAACAGCTGAGTGGGCGCATGCTGTCAGCGCCGCAAATACACAGAGTCTGAAGCTGAAGCAGCGGAATTCTCCACGCCAACCTCTGTGTACTTGTGGTGCTGACAACATAGCTGATCGATAGGGGTCCCAAGCGACAGACCCCAGACGATCAACTATTGATGAGGCTATCCCTTTAAGGCTGGTTCTGGTGCTGTATTTACGTACTGAGCTTGGTTGTGATATTGCATCTATGTACTGAGGTTACTTCTGGAACTGTATTTATGGGCTGAGATTGGTTCTGGTGCTATGTTTATGTTAGAAGCTTGCTTCTGGTACAGAGTCCCCATACCTAGCAGTATGTCACTGAACCACTGTTCTAGTCCTCCGACCACACATAAAGCTGGTAGCTTGGTGAATTTAGAGGCCAAGTCATCGCCTTGATTTGTTTGTCACGTTTGCCTTCCATCCCTGAGCAATTTTTGTAGTGTGGCAGGATGTATCATCTTGCTTTAAGAGGGCAATGCAATTAGGGAATACCGCCGCCATGACTTGGTCTGTTCAACATTTGTTAGCTGGTTCTGTATGTGTCACATCCACATGAATGTCAGGACATAAGCAGAACATTCCCAGAGCATTACACTGCCTCTGCCCCCAAAGGCTTAAAATGTTGCCATAGTAATGGACTGTGAAATGCGCCAAAAATTGTGCAAAACTGCCACGTGTGCCAAAATTAGCACCAAAATTTGACATAATGAAATTGAGCATTCAATGTAACTTTTCCAGAAGAACGATTCAATGGTATAAAAAGAGGGCAGTGTGAGCTGTAATGCATTGTGGTGCAACAGGACTGAAGAACAGGGGGTAACTGTTTGCCAGAGAGGACCTGGAGAGTGCAGAGCACTGAGGAGCATAGGGACTAAAGAAAGAAACAGAAGCTGTGGTAAAGGGACTGCACCTTACTGAGTGCAGAGAAAGCTGACCTGGAGCCAGTGAAGAGGACAGTGTGGTTGAGTCGCTGCAATGTCTGAGGAGCGGGACATGGCCTAGGAGACAGCGGCGTAGAGTTTGGGCCTCGTCACGGTTGCTCTACCGTCTTTCATCCAGAGGGTAACCGGTGACACATCCAAGGTCTGAGGACAGGTTCATAAACGGGAAACCTAATGCTGGATTACCTTAGTCCTGTTTTGTGTAACACATCACGCCACCGTTTCTTCTGCCGTGGGGGAATTCCTAGATGGTGGAGTAAACTCACCCTCACGCAACCTCCATGGGGGAATTCCTAGTCGTCGGAGTAAATCCACACACATGGGATTCTTTTAAGACACAGTCTCCGGAAATGGATGGTTGACTGGTCGCTTTATTTGTGGTAACTTGATTACAACTTTGAAATGCACGCCAGCAGGAAAAGTGGTGTGACAGGGAGGACACACGGGTGAACAGGAGAAACCCCAGCCTCGTTATCTGTAGGTCCTGATCCCGGCTACACACTCTTTCCTCTCCAACATTCTACTGGTCAACACTCAACAAGGGTGCACTGCATGGCGGTTTCTCATTCTCTCACTTTTAGTACGGAAGAAGTCCCTCCATATCTCCTGGGTACAGCAGTCCCAGGGCAGGCGGTGGACTCTTTCTGACTCTACCATTCTGGGCCGCACAGGCTGAAGGTACCTGTGTGGTCCTTTTGCAGCACTTAACCCCACTAAGAACTCTGCACTAAACAACTGACTTGCGTACACCTTACAAACACATATATCTCACAGGGTCACATGACAAACAAACAGATACATTTTCCAGACAGTCAGCTTACATACCAGACAGTTAACCCTTTCAGTGCCACAGCTATGCAGTACACATCTTTCATGCAACACAGAAGACACTAACATTACATAGAAAAATGCATGCATACAGTTATGGAGGGGTCCCGCTGTACCGGGCACCTACATCGTCCTTCTGATCCCAAACAAGCCAGGGCTGGTAGCAGCGGTGACTCCTATCCCACAGCGCTGTAAGTCAGACTGGCCTCAAACCAAATTTTAACTGGCCTCAAACCAAATTGAGTGTTAACCTTGTATCTTGGTTTATCTCTTTTGTCAGTACTGATCTTTGTACTTTCAGCCTTATCCTTTATTGTGCACAAACAATCCCAGGACTGAGCCAGCAGTAGTTATTACCAAGTTATTCCAGAGTAAAATGTTTGATAGTTTATTTTCCTGATACCATTATTCACCTGCAATCCTCTGTTCTTTAATAAACCTTGTAAATGGATGTTACTCCTTCTGCTGCATCATATCCTGAGTCAGTATTATTGTACCTTGACGCCACCGGAAGCTAGGGGTTTGACAGGAGGAACGCCCCTCTCACACCCCTACCTCCTAATAGGGTGAAGGCACAAAGGTCCTAGCAGCACAGTGTGCATACATCATTCCCAGTGCTGCAGCAATACCCTCCGGGTTACTATAGTTGTTAGCCTTACATTATTACCTGTAAATGCTGCCATGTTACAGGTGTAACATGACAGCATTTACATGTCCTTTTGTAAGGCTAACAACTATAGTAACTCTCAGCTGCAGTGCTGGGAAACATGTATGCAGATGCTGCAGCGTGTCTGCTCTGTTCTGCCCGCAATTTCAGCCAAGCGTGATAGGCGGGCGGCCGCTCACCTCTCCATTCTGCCCACCACCTCCATCCCCGCCTCAGGGCTCTGTCCCGGACGCCAGCTGTCACCTCCGTTGCGCTGGCCGCAACAGTGCTCCGTCACGGGCGCTCCAGGGAAAGCACTACCACTTGGGTTTGGCCTCCCTGCTGCCGACGGCACAAAGTGGTTAAACAGTTTGTGGGGTTCAGGCTTCTGGCCCACCACAGCTACCGCTGGTGAATGAACTTTCTCCCGGGGCTATGCGGCAGCAGCCGCTGTATGCCTTTTCTATTACCGTTTAGTGGCCTTGCAGGACCTGCTGCTGAACACCCTGTGCAGCCAATCAGCATCAGGGGGCGTCACCCCCCTGTCAATCCTGACTCCACCAGGAACTCCTGGTGGCTTCAAGATACAATAATACCTCCTGAGTCTTCATCACAATGCCATCACCCTTGACATAGCTGCACTGAGTTGTTGCTTTCTTACATAGTAAACTGACACGCCAAACATTAGAAGTCGGCAAACTTTTTGTTCTGTTTGTCATGGAATTTTTTGTAATTTTTTTTCATGTTATTTGAGATGCTGCCCGGGTTTCTAACCTCCATCCTAGTAACACCAATATTAATAGCCAGTCCTGAATAAAATATTTCCCCACATGATTTTATTTTGCTATGCCCTCTGAGCGACTTCATTAAAATTCTGGGAGTTATTTGAGCACGTACATCCAGTGTTAGATCGATGAATTTATTCATTAAGGTTAAGACCCTCAAAAAGTATCAGCGGTGTGCTACTATTTGTGACAGTCCTCATTTGCAATTTGTATGTGGCTCATTTTCCAAAGTTACCTTGCCGAGGTGTCTCATAGGTTTCTATCTTCTATTAACATTTGTATAGGGAGAATTGCTTTCTTTGCCATATCCAGTTCATATAGGAGGCCATATTTACACTTTATGATGTATTAATGGAACGGGAATATTGTATAGGAGAATCCATGTCGGGAACCCGTTATCAAATATAAAGGCAATTTCATAGACTGAGATATTCACAGCTCCCCAGCTCCTTTTTTGGCAGAAGGTTTTCAGCAGGAGTGCATATTATAGTCCTATGGGCCGTAGGGTAGATTTTCAAACTTATGGATCCCAATGGCATTGCTTAGATCTATAAAGATATATATTGCACCCCCATCCTTCCCGAGAAAAAAAAATGCATTGAAAACAAAATAGCTCCAAGAAAATTTTCTATTTATGATACTATAGCTCTAAATAATAGTCACATATAGTACTGATCAAATAATACAAATATTTGCTCAGTACTGTTAATGAACAAAACCCAGTGTGCAACGGCCAATATTAACAATAATAGCATGATAAAAGGCACAAGTAATGCTGCCACCTCACTATGACCACAAATTACGTCGATATAGCAACTGAATAATACCGCCATGCCGTTACTAAATAAAAACCATTATACTATGGCCAATATTACCAACATTCTGTGACCACATAGTAGTAGCTACAGTACCAGTTCTAAACAGGCATTCTACAGATCATATAAGTTTAATACAGTTATGTCCAGTAACTCACAGGTGTCAACTTATTATCTTGCAGTTGTTCACTTTCTCTTTTATTCTCTAACCACCAATTCCAGACCACCATGACAACTTCTCCCACATATGGCTTGCCTTTGCAGAATTTAACACACAGACATCTTTGGCTCTTGTCTATTTCACACCAATTCATAAACTTGCTGTCCATAGTGTCCCAGATAATAATAATGCTCCACACAGCAATAGTGGTATTCTTGACTCCCAACACAGTAAAAGTGCCCACTTTGTGCCCCCACCCTGTAATAATGTCCTATAATACAGGATTTATTAGGCATATTCCATTGTATTCTTTCTTCTTATGAGATCCATATAAATCCATGAAAAAAACATGTGGATAAAATGTAAGACACATCAAGGTAGAGTATGGTTTATATAGGTGCCATATTACAGCATCCTTCATCATGAGCCTTTCAGTGAACAAGTTTCATTGGTTGGCTATCACCTGCAATGAGAAAGGTTTGTTTTGATTTACAGGAGGCAGGACTTCCAATCTTGTATACCAAAGGCTTTTGATAATCTAACATTGGGATAGAGGTGAAGAGATTAAGTGTTCGTCATTCTTAAGAGTATAATACGTTACCAGAATGTTGGCCTTGATGTCTCTCTTTCAGGTTTTGGAGGATCTAACACAAGTGCATGCACAATGGGTAGAGGGGTTAATGCCTCTTGCAGTGATATATGTATAGTAGTGTATGCCTAGATGAAGGAAGGCGTTCACACTCCTTGTGGCTGAACATCTATGATGAGGGACACCAGCAGACGTGCCTGGTATAGGTTTTTCCTCCTCCATGACATCTATCACGATTTGAGTTCGATCAGAGTTTTTACCTGATTATAGCTGTATTCATGAATTGGTTATGGGCTTAGGGTTGCCTAAATAGGGGTACATGATCACATGGCTCTTACCCAGGAGAAAGGGCTATCAAAACACACATCAGGCCGCATTCTTGAGCTCTCTCCATTTTTGCCATGTGACTGTTACATTACAGTTTGCTTTAAACTTGCAACTAGCAATATGTATTTTTATGGTGGTCACTAAGGGGCTTTAGGCTAGGTGCCATAAAAACACAGCAGCTTAATCTATGGCCAGCACAAGAGTATCATGCTGGGAAGAACAAGACCTCGGCTGTTAACTGGCATGCAAGCTCCTGCTCTAATGGCGGAGAAACCTCAAATCCCGGCGGTTTAGCCCCATACATGCGATGATCAATAGCATGCAAGAGGGTAAACTTCCATGAGAGATTACTGGCCTTCCTGAGCTAGTCGTAAGACACCTACCTTACATTTTGATGGGTCTACTTCCCCAGTCAAACCCGCCACCTACCACTGTTTTAGAAGCGACAGGGTCTGAAAGAAGAACTGTCAAAAACACTATGTAGTGCAGTGCACTATACTGGCAATCAAACAATCAAATCTTCAAGTCCCCTTCAGGGAGCCAAATAAAATGTAAAAAAAAATTAAAGGGGTTGTCCCGCGCCGAAACGGTTTTTTTTTTTTTTTCAATAGCCCCCCCGTTCGGCGCGAGACAAACCCGATGCAGGGGTTAAAAAAGAAAACCGGATAGTGCTTACCTGAATCCCCGCGCTCCGGTGACTTCTTACTTACCTGGTGAAGATGGCCGCCGGGATCTTCACCCTCGGTGGACCGCAGGTCTTCTGTGCGGTCCATTGCCGATTCCAGCCTCCTGATTGGCTGGAATCGGCACGTGACGGGGCGGAGCTACGAGGAGCCGCTCTCCGGCACGAGCGGCCCCATTCAGAAAAGAAGAAGACCGGACTGCGCAAGCGCGTCTAATCCGGCGATTAGACGCTGAAAATTAGACGGCACCATGGAGACGAGGACGCTAGCAACGGAGCAGGTAAGTGAATAACTTCTGTATGGCTCATAATTAATGCACAATGTACATTACAAAGTGCATTAATATGGCCATACAGAAGTGTATACCCCCACTTGCTTTCGCGGGACAACCCCTTTAAGATTAATTTAAAACAAAAAAGATCACATAAAAACATGCTTTTCCCTATAAAAGCCTCTTTATTATAAAAAAAAACATATTCGGTAACACTGCATTTGTATAAAAATGTTTTATCAAACAGAAGAAAAACAAACTGGAGTGCAGGACTTATTTATTACATATAGAAAAGTCATACAGTCTATCCTCCGTGGGTCTGTTTCCTCCACTATGGTGGGACTCTGAGGAGCTTTATACTCTATACAAGTACCGTATATAAAAAACGGTAAAACTTATTGACTGGAGTATAAGCCGAGCTATACTTGAGTATATACTAGGTAAAGAAAACGCAGAAGAATTCAAAGCCGAGCAGGGAGATGGCAACGGGGAGAAGTCTCAAGCAGCTTGCCGCACCGCCGGGGAGAGCATCGCACTGGGGACACAGACGCCGGCTGGGAGGTGAGTATTGCATTTTTTTCATTTGTTTGTTTCTAACCTCACTCGAGTATAAGCCGAGAGGCACTTTTTCAGCACAAAAAATGTGCTGAAAAACTCGGCTTATACTCAAGTATATACGGTATTTAAAACTCTGCATTATCTATGATATGCACTTTGTTTTTTCCTCTTGGATGGGGGTTATACAAGTAATGCATCGATGGCTATTGCCCTGGATATACCTAATGATATACATTAGTGATGAGCTAGCATACTCGCTAAGGGCAATTGCTTGAGCGAGCATTGCCCTTAGCGAGTACCTGCCTGCTCGAGAGAGAAGGTTCGGCTACCGGCTTGGGTGACAGGTGAGTTGCGGGCATGAGCAGGGGGGAGCGGGGGGAGAGAGGGAGAGAGAGATCTCCCCTCCGTTCCTCCCCGCTCTCCCCCGCCACCGGCAGCCGAACCTTTTCTCTTGAGCGGGCAGGTACTCGCTAAGGGCAATGCTCGCTCGAACAATTGCCCTTAGCGAGTATGCTCGCTCATCACTAATATACATCCATATTGAATTGTATTATGCTCTCAGGGACTCATATCATTAGGTGTAAACTTTTTGATTTAATGTATTTTTATTGCAATTGCAATTTTTATTTGTCAGCCTCCAAAAAAACACAATAAAAGAAAATCAAATAGTCGCGTGTACCCCAAAACAGTACCAAAGGAAATGACAACTCACCGTGCAAAAAACCACAGCTCAGTTGGTAGAAATATAAAAGTGTCCTGGGTGTTGGAACGGGGCAATGAAAATACAAATCTATGTTTTTGAAATGGGTAAATAGTGCTGCTTTTCTTATTCCCTCCCATCCCCTTCCCCTCGGACGAGCCTTTACTAGCGATGCGCTTATCATATCACGGACTGCTGCAGCTCCTTCTGTAGGATCTCATCTCCCTTTTTAAGTCCAGCAGTAAACGGGCAGTGAAGCCATAAACTTTCCATCTGTACCGATTGATACGACATCTAAGAAACTTTTTTCTTTATTTCAGGAAACAAATCTAAATCTCTTTTGGTAGGTGTCTCCGGCGTAATGACACGATGTAATTAATTAGGAGTAATGAGCGTTTATTTTGGCTGAATGCCTCCGATATGTGATCTCTCTTTGATTTCGTGTTACACATAACAATTTTTTTGTCAGGGAGGCTCTGAAATAAGCCGCTATCTCGAGGATAAAAAACCATTTGCAGCCCTGGAGACGCCACAGACGGTTGACTAAATATTTACTCAACTTCCATAGAAAGGAGAAATAAAAGCTTTTTCATTTATTTGATGCAAACATTTATTTTATTAATGTTTCACGCAACGTAGTGAAAGCCATTTGTGAGAGCATAACGCAGCGTTATTCCTCGATATATAATAACACAAGGCAGCACATTACTGGACCAAACAGCATAAAGCAGAGAGAAGGGAATAAAACAGAAGGAGACCAATTAAAAGCTAAGCCGTGCTAATGCCTGTTAATCTAGCAGCCAAGCTCAGTCTGACAGCCACCAGTGTCATAAAATGCTATAGGATGACAAGACGTCTAAATGCAAAAATTCTATACTGCATTCTGAGGATGTAGAGTTAACACTGGTTGGAGGCAGAACAACCGGCAGCAGAGAAAAGCGTACTAAAACAGCGCAGGCCTATAGCATAAAATGAGAGTGTATTTTAGTTAAGGCCAGATTATGATCGGTGGAAGTCCCTGAGCAAACATTTTGGTGGGGCCATCAACCTACCTCTGGAACATGGCTTCACCCTGGTATCACAGTCATGCACCTAACCCTTTCCATTGAAGTCTATGCAAGTCACATGTATATAGCCATATACCTTAGAACATAATCAAGGGTGGTCATTGAAAGTACCCTCATCCTACCTCTGACTTCTCCTGGTATTGCAATTATATATAGGATATCTCGCCGCACACGCATCTATCTCTTTCCATTGAAGTCTACGCAAGTCACATGTAGAAAGTCATGTATCTTAGAACAAAGAAGAGGCACAGGTCTCCATGGTGTTGTATCATTTGTTAGAAATTAAAGAACATGTCTTGCTGCCTGTAAAAATTGCTCTTACCTGAACAGCTTTTGTAGAGCAAGGCACAACTCAATCAGTTTGTAGCATTCAGAAACTGGATTGGAGCCGTAGGTGTAGTACCCGCTGGTCTGGAGAGTCAGGGAAAGCTGGGACTCACTATCCATAGATCTTAAGTTGCTATACAAAGGAGGAGGCGGGTATCGTTGGCGGAAGGGAAAGCCAGAGGTCGTTACCAGGAAGTATCAGTTCACAGTACTGATGGAGGAGGCGGGTAGTGATGTTGAGAGGAAAGCCAGAAGTCATTACCAGGAAGTCTCAGGTCGCAGTACAGATTGAGGAGGCGGGTAGCGTTGTCGGGAGGAAAGCCAGGAGTCGTTATCAAGAAGTCTTCAAGTTACTTGTAGTGGAGAAAGAGGAGTAGAGCTAGAACACAGCTGTGGAGCATAATAATGACACACTGGTGGAGAAACAGGGCTGGGTTTAAATAGTGTTTCTGATTATGAGCAGGGCGGAGCCAAGACAGGAAACCAGAGGGTGGAGCCAGTCAGGGAAACACAGGAGCATTGCTAGGTGTTCGACAGAGGAGATGTCTAAGTCCTGGATTGCCTAGTGAAGAGTGCAGGAAGTCCCAGGTTTGATCCCTGACACAGGCTTAAATCACATTGTGCCTTGCTCTACAGAACTTGTAAAGTTACTAATCCATAACAGAACAACATTCTATGGACCCACGTGCCTTGCGTTTCATATAGAGGTGCAAGGAGGTTTTCTCAAATGAACAGGCAAAAAATTGTTGTAGCAAACATTGTATGCTGTATAGATAAACCAAGTCTGGAGAGCCACATATCAATAATACTGACCTCTATTAACTCATAGGATAGCTACCATTCCAATATGTGGTGCTGTGGAGGATTATTCTATCCCTTATTTGCATGACCTTTTCCCAGGTAGCATTGCATGACCTATATATAAGACACCCTACTTCCTTGTAGTGCTCCTCACAAAGAGAAACATTACCCCACCAGACTCCCCCTGAGATTTGCGATGGTTCCTTAGAACAGTGGTTCATAGCTTCCCATCTTTGGTTGACTCTGCAAAATGATAACAGATTCTGAGGGAAGGGATAGCTCAAAAATATGACTGATTATATTCCTCCCTTGTAAAGATGTAAGTTGAGCATCGTGCTGAACTCAGTCTACTTCATATATATATAAAGATACTGTGCGGCATAAGATTATAAGACGTTATCACCGTAACATTAGGCTAGTTATAAAAGAGATAAGACTGCTTTGAAGTGAGATCGGAACTAGAGATGAGCGAACGTACTCGGTAAGGGCGATTTCGCAATCGAGCAATGCGATTTTCGAGTACTTCACTACTCGGGTGCGCTGTGGGGCGGGGGGTTGCAGAGGGGAGTGGGGGGTAGCAGTAGGGAACAGGGGGGAGCCCCCTCTCTCTCCCTCTCCCCCCCACTCCCCGCTGCAACATCCCGCTCACCCACAGCGCACCGGAGTACTTTTCACCCGAGTAGTGAAGTACTCGAAAATCGCGGTGCTCGATTGCGAAATCGCCCTTACAGAGTACGTTCGCTCATCTCTAATCGGAACCTATGGTACCAAGAGTGTTGGTAGATAATGTTCATTAGGTTTCATTATTAATATGAGTACATTATTTCCATTTCTAGAACATTCTCTGGCTTTTTTCCCCTTTGGATTGGAGAGTGGCCTAGATATACTTAACTTTGGGTTAACAGTTAGCATGGCAAGTGCAAAGTAGACAAGGTTGAATATTACTGCTTCCATATTTAGCAAGGTCCAGGGATAGGTCGGTAGCATGGAAATGGTAGTGGGGTAACATGCTGAATGGGGTCTTACCTCCACTTTTGGGTACACCATCAGATGCCTATTCGAAAAGTCACAGTTACAGGGGCAGCTGATGTAAAGGACATAAAGGGGGGAAGGTTATTGGCCTTGACAACATGACCCTGTAGTTGTGTTGCTCCCAAAGTCAACTTTAATAGAACTTAAATACATCCTCATCACCAGGTCAGATGAAGTGCAGCGTGTCTCATCAGCATTTGGGGGCAGCAAAGCAGAGTTGTTGGAACGCAACCTTCTTATAGTGAAAGCAGTGTCCCAATATTCACCTTGAATAGAGAAGCAGGAATTTCGAGGCTCTCCCCCAAAGTACCTAAGCCCATGAGACGTTCCCCTTATTATCCTCTATCACTATTCTTGTGGGAGACGTCTCACAGCTCTGCCATACTCCCGCCTCCTACATATATCAAAACAACAATACTTTTTCTTCATGTGAACAATAAAATACCAATAACACATGCCATACTTTAAGGGAAGGCAGCGGGACCCCGCTGCACCTACTGCACACAGGAGGATACTATCTTTTACTATCTAGTTAGCTGTAAGTAAAATTTAACTTGTGAAAGAAGTCAGGTATTCAAAATGCATCAGTTGTAAAATTTACCAAATTTTCCTGATATTTTCACTGAAAGTATAACATGCCGTTGTTAGAAATAAAACATAGAAATGTGAATTTCACCGTCTCTGTCTATCATATTCCTTGGTCTACTAGTATTCTGCCTTCAGCTTACAGAGTCTCTTAGAAGATACTGATTCACCTTGAGAAGATCTAGCTGGTAGGGAGTCTTCAGGGCAATGCTTAATTTGCCATAAAATGACAATGACAATGTCAAATTGATGTCATGAAAGACAAGTCCTCTAAGTAACTTTCATTATATCTCAAAATAGATCCGGCCTGGAGAATGGAGGTCAGTCCTAGATAATGGTCTAAGACGCCATCTTGGCCAATGTATCATAGTTCTCCATTACTATAGTAGAAACAACTTGAGATTCTTCTCTTGAAAGCCTCAGACATCAGAAGCAAGAATCCGGAGACATTTTTGAAGGGTTTTATTTTATTGCACACTGACAAACTCCAGACGGAATAGAAGTCACGCTGCAGGGCTCAGGCACAAAATATTTCTATTCAGGGATTATAGGGATCTCGTAAAGCATGGAAAGGAAGCTCAAGTGGTTTGAAATGCAGCCGGACCCTCCAGCTAAAGACACCGTGGAGTTTTACTGCCATTGAAATGTTGCTCTGTACGGATTGTAGCTCTGAGGCTCTTTCTTTTTACTCCCTGGACGCAGCTCTTGGACGTGAGTGAGAGCCGATGTCCACAGTAAAGCTTCGAACGCTTCATTGTTTTTCTTTTATCTTTTCGTATTTTTAGACATGTCCTCCTCTTCTCGTCTGGCCCTTCGGCGGAGGCCCCGTGGTGGAGACAGCGAGGACACATCAATGTCAAGTGAAATTTGTTTTTTACTTTTTTTATATGACCTCTCATTGCTTTTTATGTTTTGAAGAAAACTTGACTGCTTCTTGCATCACCTCATAGAACTTCACGACCTAATACTGATTTAATATGTCTGGCCCTTCGGCTTTTACCAAAAGACAAAGAAGAGTAAAGGACGGAAATAGGATTGTGTGATTACTTCTGGCACTGTCTTTGCTATCTGATTTAATGCTATTTTTGCCCCTCTCTCAATTATTGGTATTAGTAATTGCATTTACACTAGCCGGGTTGCAGTACACAGGTAGTAGAGCTGAGCTTGTCATATGGCACAACTCAGTGGAATATTTGTGGTTTTCCATAGGACTAAGAGTAAAACTACTGCACTTTCCACATACAGTAGATTGCAATACTGTGCACAAAATAATCACCTTATGACTCACATAGCTCTGCTAACTCTATATAGTCAACTGTGCCGGCCTTAGGTGAGATGGCACCCTGTTCGGAATTTTTCTAGCACTCTACATCAGAGGACCAAAATGCTATGTATTGCACTGATAGGCAGCCTACGCGTATTCTAGTTGTGCAGAAAGCAGCAGGATAGCAGCATATCCATCGCAAAACAGCTCAGTGTATATGTAATACAGCACCTGAACCAAGCTCATGAAATAAATGCAGCACCAGAACCACTCAGTGAATAAAAAGTGTACCAGAACCAAGCTCCTAATTTACTGTAAATACAGCGCCTGAACTGAGCTCATTTACATAAATACAGCAGCAGGACCAAACTCTGTACATAAATGTAGCACCAGAATTGTTAATTGACTAAATAATGCACCAGAATCGAGCTTCATAACATAAATACAGTAGCAGAACTAAGCAATTGTGCTGAGGGGCTGACGGCGGCACTTTGGAACATCAGAGGGGAGGAGACAGAAGCAATAGGAAGATGATTCATGTAGCTTCACAAGGTACTGCTGCACCTAAGAAGAAGATCATCTGATTGGGCAGACCTAAGAGGGCGATCACTTCCAGCCTATTTACACTTGGTGCTGCTTCCCTCTACAAGCTGTTGACCGGTGCCCTGTGTGACCGCATGGGTTGCATGTAGCTAAGCCCGGTCATAAGCACTGCTATATCTGTGTATTCGACTACCCTATAGCATTTATATGTTTCTTCTGATATTACAGGATATTGTATCCAGTGACCAACTCAGCTCTGTTACACCTGTGCTAAATGAGAAAAAGTCTGACAAGTCTCAAGGTCCCAAGGGACATCGCTAAGGGCTCTTTCACTCAAGCGTATGCGCAATTGCGCACACTTCAGCTCAGCATATTTAAGCTATTAACAAGGAAGATTTGTGTGCATATCGGCGTATTTTACTGTATTTTTTGCTCTTGCATAGCAGGGTTTTTTACGCATGGAACACTTTTTAGCCTTATGAGGTCCAGATGTGTTTTTTTCCCCGCATTTTAGCGCTGTATTTTGTGCATCTCTTTGGGTATTGCGTGCACATTTACGCGCCTCCCCACACCCCATGAACTTCTATGGGGCCTTTTGGTGCACAAAATAAAGCAGGTTCTATTTTTTTTGCGCACGCAAGAAATGCACACATAAAAATGGAAATGTGAATGTTTAGTGACCCAGAATTAACGGGACCCCTCCATAATGTTATGTGTTTGTCCTGTGCAATGGTATTGTCAGTGTCTTCTATGTTTGCATTTGATGTGTATTGCACCTCTGCAGCACTGCATGAGTTAACGTCTGGGTTATGTATGAGAATTGTATCATGTGGCATGTCATGTGACCTTGTGATATAAATGTGTTTGCAAGGTGGATGCCAGGAGGAGAGTTGATGGAGTCAGCAAGAGGAGTTAGCAAAAGTCAGTCTGCTTCTAGTCAATGAGTGGGCCGCACAGACACCTGTTGGTCTGTGTTAGTGTGGGTGAAGAATGAAGGAAGCTGAGTGATTCCCTACTGCTTGGTCTAGGACTGCTCTGCCTGGGATGTGCCAGTGCTACCACTAAGCACTGAGTGAGGAAGGAATCGTTACTTGGCGAAGCAAGGCACAGGAAGCGGGAGTGTGTACTGGTAAAAGAGTTGGAGAGAGAGAAAGAGAGTCGCCGGGAACGGGATCACACAGATAACTGCGACTGTGGATTGTCCGGATTGCCCCGAGTATCCTCCCTGTCACACCACCTTCTCTTGTTGTATATGTGCCAAAATCTACTGTTGAACCGTTATCAAGTTACAGTAAACTACATTACCGAAAGTTCCAGGTTTGTCCAGAAAGTTATTCCTGTGTATGGACTAAGCTATATCTTACAACAAGTTTCACCACAGAGGACGGAACAGTGGCGTCACGAGTGACAAGAAGATTCAAGGTAACTGCTAGTTGCCCTTTCTCTGTGACTTTCATCAGCAGTAATTTTGATGGGTCCCGAGCTGCCCCCAGGGGAGGAGATGGTAGAGCCACTTGTAACAAAAATCCTTATCTACACGGCCATCTCCTCAGCTGTGTGCCTGCGCCTCGGACGCTGCAAATGAACCCATTGAAATAAATGGGTTCTATTCTCTGCATATTGCATGTGCAATTTTGTGTGCGCAAATACACCCATGTAAAGGAGCCCTAAGACTAGTGGCACAGCAGCCTAAAAAACCTTGTCTATGTTGCATCTCCAAAAATTGCGTTTTTTGTTCATATGTGTGTATAGTTCCATCTGCAGTCCATATGTCTATTTACTTTAGTAAGTCATCCTTTTTTTACATCCACAGACAAAAACTGAAATCGACCCAATTCTTTATTTCTGCATCTCTTAAGAAAAAAGGAGAGCACATGGACTGCACACGGATGGCATCTGAGTGCTGTCCATTTTTTATATCCCCATTGACTTAAATCGGCGAGTCTCATCTGGCAATCACATCTGATTAGTGCTTGTCATGAGTTTTTTTCTCATGATTCATGCGTCCATGTAAAAAAACTGATGTGTATCTTGCCACATTGAGGTGTGTGCTGTCTGAGTCTAGTCTGTTCTTTAGGCCTCATGTATTTTCTGTGTGTATTATGTTCATATTTTTCATGGAAGTAATATGGAGAGTATCGAACAACATTGTGCAACTCTGATGATGTGAACAGGATCTTTGACGCCGTCCCTTGATGACATCACTGCCAGGGAGCAGTGCCGAAGGTGAGGAGTTTGACATCCAACTCCGAATGTCGAGAACCTGCCTTAAACTTTCTAGGTGGTGGGCGCACAGGAGAGACCTGCAGTTAAAGTAGTGGTGGTCATGACCAGGAGGGAGACCATCAGAAGGCCCTGATGACCTGGGGGCTGAATAAGCAGCTCCAGATGGAGGACCAGCCAGACCACTGGGTGAAAGAGATGCCCCTATGGAACTCCGGTACCAGCTACACAAATTTAGCAGACGATCCTGCAACCGGTGGGGAGAGTTGGTTCAGATGCAGCTACACCGCCATCCAGTGAGCAGACATCTTACCTACCTATAATTGGACAGAAAGTACCCCTACCCCAGTTCTGCAAGATATGGAAATCAAGAGCTGCTGTATTCAGGTAGAAACTGGAGCTTTCTTGACTTTTTGTGGATCTAATAGATCATATTTTAATGTCTCTTTCTTGATCCTGGCAGACTTGCTTTGCAGAGCAGCGGTCAGGTTTCCTCTATTCTGCTGATGAATAGAAGTTTCAGAGGTGGGACATCAGCTATTGTAAAAGGGCAGAGAGAGTGAGAAGTCGTTTATAGAAGCCGCGTGTGTATGCTGCATCTTATTCAGCCATTGAGAGATGTTTCCTAGAGTTTCTGATTTGGAAAAGAGAAAGGTCAAGCCCAAAGCTGAGAGAACGATTGCAGCAGACGGGTGCCTGAGCTGCCGCCATTGAGAGATACTATAGATGAGTTCAGTGACTGACTTGTGTCAGTCTGTACACTGAGTATACCAGTGTGTCAGTCAGAACAGCCAGAGAGAGATGGTCATCCATGTCAGCGAGAGCAATTCATAGCAAGTGTCAGTAGTGTACATAGAAGAGATGAGACCCCATTGCAAAAACTTCTCTACCTTCTTGTTTGGTAATGATTAGAGATGAGCGAGCACCAAAATGCTCAGGTGCTCGTTTCTCGGGACGAAATTATCGCGATGCTCGAGGGTTCGTTTCGAGTAACAAACCCCATTGAAGTCAATGGGCGACTCGAGCATTTTTGTATATCGCCGATGCTCGCTAACGTTTCCATTTGTGAAAATCGGGGCAATTCAAGAAAGTGATGGGAACGACACAGCAATGGATAGGGCAGGCGAGGGGCTACATGTTGGGCTGCATCTCAAGTTCCCAGGTCCCACTATTAAGCCACAATAGCGGCAAGAGTGGGCCCCCCCCCAACAACTTTTACTTCTGAAAAGCCCTCATTAGCAATGCATACCTTAGCTAAGCACCACACTACCTCCAACAAAGCACAATCACTGCCTGCATGACACTCCGCTGCCACTTCTCCTGGGTTACATGCTGCCCAACCCCCCCTGCACGACCCAGTGTCCACAGCGCACACCAAATTGTCCCTGCGCAGCCTTCAGCTGCCCTCATGCCACGCCACCCTCATGTCTATTTATAAGTGCGGCTGCCAGAGGAACCGCAGGCACATACTGCAGAGGGTTGGCACGGCTAGGCAGTGACCCTCTTTAAAAGGGGCGGGGCGATAGCCCACAATGCTGTACAGAAGCAATGAGAAATATAATCCTGTGCCACCGCCATCAGGAGCTGCACACGTGGGCATAGCAATGGGGAACCTATGTGCCACACACTATTCATTCTGTCAAGGTGTCTGCATGCCCCAGTCAGACCGCGTTTTTTTATAAATAGTCACAGGCAGGTACAACTCCGCAATGGGAATTCCGTGTGCACCCACAGCATGGGTGGCTCCCTGGAACCCACCGGCTGTACATTAATGTATCCCATTGCAGTGCCCATCACAGCTGAGGTAACGTCCGATTAAATGCAGGTGGGCTTCGTCCCACACTGCATGCCCCAGTCAGACTGGGGTTCTTTAGAAGTGGACACATGTAGTTACAACTCCGTGTGGACCGACAGCATGGGTGGGTGCCAGGAAGCCACCAGCGGTACATAAATATATCCCATTGCATTGCCCATCACAGCTGAGGTAATGTCATGTTTAATGCAAGTGGGCTTCGGCCCACACTGCATGCCCCAGTCAGACTGGGGCTCTTTAGAAGTGGACACATGTAGTTACAACTCCGTGTGAACCCACGGCATGGGTGGCTCCCTGGAACCCACCGGCGGTACATAAATATATCCCATTGCAGTGCCCAACACAGCTGATGTAACGTCAGCTTTTATGCAGGTGGGCAAAAAATTAATTGGATTACACTGTAGGCGAGGGCCCCAAAAAAGTGGTGTACCAACAGTACTAATGTACCTCAGAAAAATTGCCCATGCCCAACCAAGAGGGCAGGTGAAACCCATTAATCGCTTTGGTTAATGTGGCTTAATTGGTAACTAGGCCTGGAGGCAGCCCAGTTAAAATAAAAATTGGTTCAGGTGACAGTTTCAACGCTTTAATGAGCATTGAAACGTATAAAAATTGTTTACAAAAATTATATGACTGGGCCTTGTGGGCCTAAGAAAAATTGCCCCTTCGGCGTGATTACGTCAGGTTTCAGGAGTAGGAGCAGGAGGAGGAGGATGAATATTATACACAGATTGATGAAGCTAAAAGGTCCACGTTTTTGATGGTGATAGAGAATAATGCTTTCATCCGCGGGTGCAGCCTACGTATTGTTTAGGTATCGCTGCTGTCCACTGGTGGAGAAGAGAAGTCTGGGGAAATCCAGGCTTTGTTCATCTTGATGAGTGTAAGCCTGTCGGCACTGTCGGTTGACAGGCGGGTACGCTTATCTGTGATGATTCCCCCAGCCGCACTAAACACCCTCTCTGACAAGACGCTAGCCGCAGGACAAGCAAGCACCTCCAGGGCATACAGCGCGAGTTCAGACCACGTGTCCAGCTTCGACACCCAATAGTTGTAGGGGGCAGAGGCGTCACGGAGGACGGTCGTGCGATCGGCTACGTACTCCCTAACCATCCTTTTACAGTGCTCCCTCCCACTCAGCCTTGACTGGGGAGCCATGACACAGTCTTGCTGGGGAGCCAGAAAGCTGTCAAAGGCCTTAGAGAGTGTTCCCCTGCCTGTGCTGTACATGCTGCCTGATCTCTGCGCCTCCCCTGCTACCTGGCCCTTGGAACTGCGCCTTCGGCCACTAGCGCTGTCGGATGGGAATTTTACCATCAGTTTGTCCGCCAGGGTCCTGTGGTATAGCATCACTCTCGAACCCCTGTCCTCTTCGGGTATGAGAGTGGAAAGGTTCTCCTTATACTGTGGGTCGAGCAGTGTGTACACCCAGTAATCCGTAGTGGCCAGAATGCGTGTAACGCGAGGGTCACGAGAAAGGCATCCTAACATGAAGTCAGCCATGTGTGCCAGGGTACCTGTACGCAACACATGACTGTCCTCACTAGGAAGATCACTTTCAGGATCCTCCTCCTCAGGCCATACACGCTGAAAGGATGACAGGCAAGCAGCATGGGTACCCTCAGCAGTGGGCCAAGCTGTCTCTTCCCCCTCCTCCTCATCCTCCTCATGCTCCTCCTCCTCCTCCTCAACGCGCTGAGATATAGACAGGAGGGTGCTCTGACTATCCAGCGACATACTGTCTTCCCCCGGCTCTGTTTCCGAGCGCAAAGCGTCTGCCTTTATGCTTTGCAGGGAACTTCTCAAGAGGCATAGCAGAGGAATGGTGACGCTAATGATTGCAGCATCGCCGCTCACCATCTGGGTAGACTCCACAAAGTTTCCAAGGACCTGGCAGATGTCTGCCAACCAGGCCCACTCTTCTGTAAAGAATTGAGGAGGCTGACTCCCACTGCGCCGCCCATGTTGGAGTTGGTATTCCACTATAGCTCTATGTTGCTCATAGAGCCTGGCCAACACGTGGAGCATAGAGTTCCACCGTGTGGGCACGTCGCACAGCAGTCGGTGCACTGGCAGATGAAACCGATTTTGCAGGGTAGCAGCGTCCGTGTGGGACTTGCGGAAATGTGCGCAGAACCGGCGCACCTTTCCGAGCAGGTCTGACAAGCGTGGGTAGCTTTTCAGAAAGCGCTGAACCACCAAATTAAAGACGTGGGCCAGGCATGGCACGTGCGTGAGGCTGCCGAGCTGCAGAGCCGCCACCAGGTTACGGCCGTTGTCACACACGACCATGCCCGGTTGGAGGCTCAGCGGCGCAAGCCAGCGGTCGGTCTGCTCTGTCAGACCCTGCAGCAGTTCGTGGGCCGTGTGCCTCAAATCTCCTAAGCTGAGTAGTTTCAGCACGGCCTGCTGACGCTTGCCCACCGCTGTGCTGCCGTGCCGCGCGACACCGACTGCTGGCGACGTGCTGCTGCTGACACATCTTGATTGCGAGACAGAGGTTGCGTAGGAGGAGGAGGAGGGTGGTTTAGTGGAGGAAGCATACACCGCTGCAGATACCACCACCGAGCTGGGGCCCGCAATTCTGGGGGTGGGTAGGACGTGAGCGGTCCCAGGTTCTGACTCGGTCCCAGCCTCCACTAAATTCACCCAATGTGCCGTCAGGGAGATATAGTGGCCCTGCCCGCCTGTGCTTGTCCACGTGTCCGTTGTTAAGTGGACCTTGCCAGTAACCGCGTTGGTGAGGGCGCGTACAATGTTGCGGGAGACGTGGTCGTGCAGGGCTGGGACGGCACATCGGGAAAAGTAGTGGCGACTGGGAACTGAGTAGCGCGGGGCCGCCATCATACTTTTGAAAGCCTCCGTTTCCACAACCCTATACGGCAGCATCTCCAGGCTGATAAATTTGGCTATGTGCACGTTTAACGCTTGAGCGTGCGGGCGCGTTGCGGCGTACTTGCGCTTGCGCTCCAACACTTGCGCTAGCGACGGCTGGACGGTGCGCTGACAGACATTGGTGGATGGGGCCGAGGACAGCGGAGGTGAGGGTGTGGGTGCAGGCCAGGAGACGGTAGTGCCTGTGCCCTGAGAGGGGGGTTGGATCTCAGTGGCAGGTTGGGGCACAGGGGGAGAGGCAGCGGTGCAAACTGGAGGCGGTGAACGGCCTTCGTCCCACCTTGTGGGGTGCTTGGCCATCATATGTCTGCGCATGCTGGTGGTGGTGAGGCTGGTGGTGGTGGCTCCCCAGCTGATCTTGGCGTGACACAGGTTGCACACCACTGTTCGTCGGTCGTCTGCACTCTCAGTGAAAAACTGCCAGACCTTTGAGCACCTCGGCCTCTGCAGAGTGGCATGGCGCGAGGGGGTGCTTTGGGAAACAGTTGGTGGATTATTCGGTCTGGCCCTGCCTCTACCCCTGGCCACCGCACTGCCTCTTGCAACCTGCCCTGCTGCTGCCCTTGCCTCCCCCTCTTGCAACCTGTCCTCAGTAGGCGTAGCAAACTAGGTGGGGTCAGTCACCTCATCGTCCTGCGGCTCTTCCTCCGAATCCTCTGTGCGCTCCTCCCTCGGACTTACTCCAATTACTACTACCTGAGTGATAGACAACTGTGTCTCATCGTCATCGTCCTCCTCACCCACTGAAAGCTCTTGAGACAGTTGCCGGAAGTCTCCAGCCTCATCCCCCGGACCCCGGGAACTTTCAAAAGGTTGGGCATCGGTCACGACAAACTCCTCCGGTGGGAGAGGAACCATTGCTGGCCATTCTGGGCAGGGGCCTGGGAACAGTTCCTGGGAGTCTGCCTGCTCCTCAGAATGTGTCATTGTAATGGAGTGAGGAGGCTGGGAGGAAGGAGGAGCAGCAGCCAGAGGATTCAGAGTTGCAGCAGTGGACGGCGCAGAACTCTGGGTGGACGATAGATTGCTGGATGCACTTTCTGCCATCCACGACAGGACCTGCTCACACTGCTCATTTTCTAATAAAGGTCTACCGCGTGGACCCATTAATTGTGAGATGAATGTGGGGACGCCAGAAACGTGCCTCTCTCCTAGTCCCGCAGCAGTCGGCTGCGATACACCTGGATCAGGAGCTCGACCTGTGCCCACACCTTGACTTGGGCCTCCGCGTCCTCACCCGCGTCCACGTCCTCTAGGCCTACCCCTACCCCTCAGCATGGTGTATTGCCAGTAGTGCAGAAACAAAACGCTGTAATTAAATGTGCCGCTTATTGGCCTGTGGTTGGAGGCTGACTTCGCTTACGGAACGCACAGCAGAGGCAGGAAAGAATTTTGCGCAAGCCTGCTGTAACACTTAGCTGGCTGCGTATGAATTAAGACAACTACCCCCAGCACAGACCCAGTACACTGAGGACAGTCACAGGCAGCCCAAATAGATTTTTTTTCCCAAATCTTTTTGGAAAGGCCCACTGCCTATATTCAATAAATATATGTCTTCTGTCCCTGCCTCACCACTACTGGCCCTGGAGTATGTAAAATAACTGCAGACTGTTGCACTGTGGACTGGAATACAGCGGTGATTTAACAGCCAACACAGAGCCAGGAAATAATTTTGCGCAAGCCTGCTGTAACACTTAGCTGGCTGCGTATGAATTAGGAGGACAACTACACCCAGCACAGACCCAGTACACTGAGGACAGTCACAGGCAGCCCAAATAGATTTTTTTTCCCAAATGTTTTTGGAAAGGCCCACTGCCTATATTCAATAAATATATGTCTTCTGTCCCTGCCTCACCACCACTACTGGCCCTGGAGTATGTATAATTACTGCAGGGCGCAATGCTCTGCATGGCCGATATCCAAAAACAAAAAAATGTGCAACACTGCAAAAAGCAGCCTCCACACTACTGCACACGGTTAGATGTGGCCCTAAGAAGGACCGTTGGGGTTCTTGAAGCCTAAAATACTCCTAACACTCTCCCTATAGCAGCTCCGGCACCAACAGCACTTTCCCTCATCTATGTCAGAATAAATCTGTGGCGAGCCGCGGGAGGGGCCGATTTTTATACTCAGGTGACACCTGATCTCGCCAGCCACTCACTGCAGGGGGGTGGTATAGGGCTTGAACGTCGCAGGGGGAAGTTGTAATGCCTTCCCTGTCTTTCTATTGGCCAGAAAAGCGTGCTAACGTCTCAGAGATTAAAGTGAAAGTAACTCGAACATCGCGTGGTACTCGTCACGAGTAACGAGCATCTCGAACACGCTAATACTCGAACGAGTATCAAGCTCGGACGAGTACATTCGCTCATCTCTAGTAATGATGCAGTTCCAATGTATATTCTTGCTACCCAGTACCAAAAAGGATGGTGCAATCAGAGCGGGGCTGCTCTCTCCATAGGCTCCATAGCTATCGCATGGTCTGCCTGTATGACATGTACGCCCTTGCCACTGATCTACCAGTTTATTATTAGGCACGTTGGTTCAATGGTGAAGATGAAATTATAGATTACTCATAACATACATTGCTAATGTACTTTTAGTTAGTAGACTTTGTCTATTTCTGGGTCTCTAGTGGTTAATTTTTGTATTTGTTCCTTTTTTTCTGAATCGGTTGTTTTTCACTTTACTATTTTCAAATATCTGAATAAGAAACTCAAAAGCAATTCATGAAATTGCTGAACAGCAACCAGTGAATGTCTTCAATGAGTTGGAAAATCAGATTGAGCCTTGACATGTATTACAGAGGATGGCAAATATACCGAAGCCTAAAAACAGCAACGTGTTTTGTGAAAACTTTATCAATTATGTTGTCACTGTGTTTGTTTTCTTCAGGAAATCGAGTTTAGAGCCGTGCACTGACTTCCAAAAAAACACACTCTACTGTATACAATTCGGGATTTTACTTCTTGCTTGTTTTAAATGACTGATAAAATTACATATTGTTACAATTGAATATGACATCATTTTAAGCTATTGTTCCTCTGAGGGTCAAGAGGCAGTTACCTAGAATTTGCCCCAGGTGTAAATGTGTCAATCAAAATTTTAGTCAATGTCTACTGGATTTTACCAGTTAATGAGTAATACCAGAAAATTGCTAGGTTAACATTAGTAAGGTATATTTAGAGGAGAAAATATCTACTTATGCGACAAGATTAGTTGGGAGATTGACACTATATATCTATCATATATACTAGTTTTCCTTAAAGATGTCCATATTGTGCATGTGGATCCACTGTGACTCTAACCAATAAGACTTTAGGCTGGGGCTGCACCTGGGGTTCCTTGGTTTTTACCCTTTAACCATACCAGTTAGGATTTGCCCCAAACTATTACCCAAGACATAGATTCAGTATAAAGACAGCTGACATTAAGTGGTCAGAAAAACCATAATGCAATTTCTAGGGGGTGTAGGCAGAGACATGGTCAAGGAACATGCCCAGGTCAGAGTTGGCAGATAACTTGCAAAGAACAGGACAATGTTCAGGTCTGGAGGATGTTTTGTGTAGTTGAATGACAGGCCAAGGGTGAAGGTAGGCAGCGGACAAAGTATTGATATAGAAAATACTTGCAATAATTTGGTGCCCAGTAATCTGTTCCCATGGTAAAAGATTTAAGAAAATATATTTCAAAAAGTAAGTACATACAAAGTAACAAGTAAGAAGAAGTCATTCAAACGAAAACTAAGAGATAATAGGACAAGAGATAAGAATACGTGATCACGGAGATCCTGGCTAAGGGGCGGCAACCCCCCCCCCCCCCATTTCATGGCAATTGTTTATAAGGAAAAATTCGGACTAACTGCCAACAAGAATCACCTCACATATTGATTGGCCCGTTCTTGACAAGTCGTTTTGGAATTATTTTAACACTGGCTTGGCCATTGGATTGTTTTGGGTATAACTACATAGAGGACCTTGAATTCCCAAGGCTAAGGTCTCCGCATACCTTTTTATGTTAGATTATGCGAGGAACATTCAGTGATTTGGCTGATCCAGGCTAAATGTCAGACCAGCATATAGAAAGGCCCAGTTACAGAATATATCAAATGACAATAGATTGGCAATTAACAAATACAAAAACTAGACTGACAGCTGTCATTGATTATTTTCATCATTATCGGTATGTAGTACATATGGACATCAAAGAAGTGGTCCCCCAGCTCAGGATCCCTTCTTGCTGGCAGATTGCAGAATCACTAAGAAAGTGCAACTTCCATTCTAGCAAACTTGGCCAAATTATGTATTACATGGCTGCACATCGTTTAAATGTCTGCTATGTAATATTTCCACTGCAGGGGACTTATGTCTGCAAACGGTATTATAGGCTGGACAAGACTGTCTCAACTAGAAAACTCTTTGAAAAGTCAAAAGGGTCCAAAAAGTGTCATTTTGTCGCAGGTGGTGTTGTTGCAACACATGATTCACAATAGAATGTAGCAGCTCCCTGCAGATTCTTGCATCTCTTTGCTCAGCCCACTGACACTCCTCTCATTCTGCAACAGTCCCTGCACACATTGTAGTGCAGCAAGCATTGCCCCCTTTTAGGCCTCCTTCACACGGGCGACAAAGTCGCGCGATTTTGTAGCGTTGCTACAATGCTACAAATCACATGTATGAGAAGCCCATGCTTTCCTATGGGCTCCTTCACACATGAGATGTTTTGTAGCATGCTACAAAACGACACACAAACCTCGCAGGTCCGGCGATATGCCTGCAACACGCGAGGTTTTGTAGCCCATGTTAGCCTATGGAGCCTTCCTCTCTGTTGCATCGCATCGCACGAAAACGCGGTTTGCATGCGATGCGATACAACTTTGACAGTAGCAAATGCTACTGTCAAAGCTATAATCTAAGCCCTAACTGCAAGGGGAAAAAAAACCACACATACCTCACCTTAGACGAGCTGTCAGTCCAGCCGCAGCTTCTCCCCAGATCCTGGCACTGATCTTCTTCTTCTCTTCTGGCCGGGGATTGAAAAATCCCCGCCTCCTGGAAGCGCTGGCTGTGATTGGCTGACACTTAGCCAATCACAGCAAGTGCTCGATGAATGGCAGTGATTGAACCAATCACAGCCATTCTTCGAGCACTGGCTGTGATAGGCTAAGTGTCAGCCAATCACAGCCAGCGCTTCCAGCAGCCAGGGATTTTTCAATCCCTGGCCAGAGGATGAAGAAGATCAGTGCTGGTACCTGGGGAGAAGCTGCGGCTGTGCCCCGGACAGCGCGGAATAGATGATGTATACTTTTTTTTCTCCTTTAGTTACAGCTTATTTTCGGGGTAGAGCTTATATTTCAAGCCCCCCCGAAAATCCTCGCACGTGATGCTACAAAGTTGCGCGATTTTGTAGCATCACATGCGACTTTGTAGGGCTACAAAATCGCGGTATTGCTGCGAGAATATCGCAGCGATATCGCACGGTGCAGCGATGCGATATCGCTGCGATTTTCTCGCAGCGATGTTTTGTCGCCCGTGTGAAGGAGGCCTTATGGCCAGCATTCAGCCAATCAACAATTGTCCTTGCAGCATACTCTGTTCTGTTTAGAGTGCCATCTTGGTGCTCCATTGTGAAGCCCAGTGCACCCTAGGCATTGCCACACCTCTAATCATTTTAAAGGCAGCATTAACTCCTTAGGAGTGAGTCACTTATAATATTCCTTCCCATTCATGTCTCACAATCACTGATAAATTGGTACAGTTGTAAGGGGGGTATGGTTATTGTAACTATTTTATTGTTTATGTGAAGTTTTTACTGTGTAATAAAACTGACTTTAAAAGGGGGCAGGAACAGGATCAGGTCTATGAGCAGGAAAGAGATAGGAAGTGAGGCAGTGTGTGCAGCTATGCTGTGGAGGGAAAGAGAAGAGCTGGAGATAGCCCCCCCCACCCCCCATTTAACACTGTAGAGAGGCAGTGACAGACCTATGGGCTTGGACTCCTCAGAGAGAAGGGACTTTGTTTAGAAAAGGCTCCAGAGACTTCTGACTCCTCATTCCCTCCCCTCCTCCTAACTACAACTGTTGTTTTGAGAAAACAAGGACTCTCAGTTACCAGGTAAAGATTTGGGAAGCCGAATATACAAGTACTAGACTTTTAACGCAACACCACTAAGACGTATCCTCAGTAATAGTTGACCCTATGTCATCCCTGAAGCCTGGCACTGTCAGTATGGAGCATGGTCTGTGGCCTGCCAGGTACCCACCACCCTGACTTCAACACCATCCTGGAGTTCCAGAAAGACCCCAGCCAGACACCTCATAAATTACCCTCCGCAGATGAAATTTACTAGAGAAGCATGAATAAAGTGGTCTATGGCTAGTACCTCATTGTGCAGCAGGTAAACTGCTGTGACATCACAATTATATTCCATCAGAAAGCTCTGGTGGATATGTAAGCAAACTGCAGGCTGACCAGATAGGACAGGGAATTCAGAACCGGCTGCCCCTGCTTTGGACTGGTGGGAACGCCAGGAACTGGTGTGATTTAGCAAAATCATAAGTGTCCTGGTTGATGGCACAGAAGAAAATAGCGTGCCACATAATGCTCAACAATCTTTTACTTCAGGTAGTTTGGAACAGCGAAATACAGTAATTGCTATCAATCTTGATCAGTGGCACCCAAGAGTCACTGGTCTGACACAGGCCTTGGGTAAACAATGGTATGGCTTACTGGTTAAGCTCTGCTTGGCGTCATTTTGATCACTCACAACTGTAGCAGCCTTTCACTCTATGGCAACGCTTATACAACAGACTTGGATACATCCATAGCATGGCACGCTTGGCAGACATGCCATATGTAACATCAAATTAGAATCTATAATGTATAAAACTCTAGTGTCCATATACTGTTCTTGAATGGGAACTCTATTTTAATAATCTTTGGTCTTTCCTAGCTATGGGATGTTGTGGTAATTCTAGCTTTTGAAACCCCCATCAATCATCTAGCTGTCAGAGCATCTATACTCAGAGAAGAGGTTGTTTTGTTAAGACAACCCCTTTAATTTTGGTTAATCCATACCTGGATTTTCAGAATAGGCTGTCATGTGTGTACATGAGGAATAACAGTATGTCTGGCCATTATATGTCTTATTTACTGCATTTATCATCAGTTTTTTCTTCGCAGGTTCCATCTTTGATTCTCAGTCTTCCCTGAGCTGGTGGGTGTAGACTAGCTGCTATGATGTCTACCGTACACTGTACACATAAGACAGCAGGATCGCTTCTATATCTCTTGGTAACACACCCTCACAAGTAACAGCATCAGGGAGTACAATACACCGCAGTACTTAGCAGTGTAGTTGCGATTTAAGTAGTTGGGAATACTGTTATCAGTAGCAGCATGTCTTTGTGAGTGTTTTTGCTTCTATCTCACTTTGCAGTTCCCTCTTCCCTCTCTCTTTTCCGTAGACGTCTATGGGCAGCATGAGACAACTCTTTCCCCACTCCTTGTTATAGCAAATTAGAAGGATGTGGAGATTCCTAGTGAATAGCATTTTGTATTGATTTTTCAGCAGAAAAACATCATTTTAGGTAAATAAAGTGATTTGTTCTTATGCTAATTAGCATATTGGATATGACATAAGCACAAGTTTGTTCAAAGTGCAATGACTATTTAAGTTGCAAGGAAATCCAAAGGTGGTTAAAAGAGATATGATCAATTAGGATTCTTCAATGGTGTTAGGTACTAGATTGGTGGCTTATAATTCAATGTAGGATGGCCATTCTATAGGTCATTCAGAGATTTGCACTTTCATGTACTTGCTTCACCTAATAATGATTAGTCTTGACTGATATGGTCCATGGTGGTAGTGGTTGATAGGGAGGCGTAGCCAGCCTTAGGTTAGTTGGTGCCCTAAGCTATATGTTCTATAGAGGACCCCTTATTGGTTTACTATGTGGCTCCAAATAATAAAATGATACAGTGTACAAATAATATTGTCCAGTCATTAAATGAGGCAATGTAGCTTTTTTTCCATTAGTTTGGGATTTGAAGTGCATGCTCTGGGTGGCCATTTCTGGCAGGTTAGTAGAAGGGAACAATGCTTAGAACAACGGACAATCTCACAGGGACAAAACACTGGAACGGAGAGTCCGGTGACTATAAAAAGCAGCTCCTCAGACAATCCGTCCCCTTACCTTTGAGCCCCATTACATAGTTTATGGGACTGAAAGGTGATGACAGATGCCCTTTGAAGGGGCTGTCTCACAAAGACAATCCCTTTCTTAAAAGAAGATGGCTTCTCTCATCCCAGTGATCCACTGAAGGAGGCCATGGCAACCTCGGAAACCCTCTGATACGACCACCCTAGGAGACATGCAGCATTATATGGTGGCCATTCAAATGAATAGCTGTCCACGTAATTCACAGACACTCTGGATCCATCAGAGCACCATTCTATTCCAGCAAATACAAAGAGTTCCAAATGAGGGAGCTCCTCTGGGATGTTCAAATGCTCTAATAGGGCATAAGGACAGGGGGTTTTCTTGTTGAGACACTACGTTTAAGGAATGTAACAATAACAGAGTGGCCTGTAACTTTTCTGTGATAAAGCCTTTTGAGGTTCATAAAGGATGAAATCACTAGTGAGAGAAGGTCCATTAAGCTTCGGTGTGTGTTGAGCTTGGATGTGTCACACTCTGCATGGCAGGCAATTATTATAATCATTAGGGTATAGTAGTAAGATATTTTGTATTTGATGCCATACACATTTCTTTCACTTATTCACCTCTCATTCGTGGTCCTATAAACAAACTTCATCATGCCAAGTCTTCTGGTAAGGTGAACGTTTTGCACCCTAAGGCCGCGGTCAGACAAGCAATTTTCTTTTTGCACGCCTATGTGCGCAAAACAAATTGCGGCCATTAGAGCCATTGGTTTCCTATGAAGTGTTCAGATGTGCGTTTTTAGAGGCGCAAAATGCTAGCACCTGCAAAAGATAGGACATGCGCGCCAATAAGCTCCGTTCTGCGCTCAAAGACATCATGTGATGTCCGTTAATCCCCGTGGGGAGTCCTCCAATTACTGAACACTGTGACAGCACTGTCACAGTGTTTAGTGATGATGGGACTCCCCATGGGAATTTAAAAAAAGGATCCCCTGCCACAGCTTTCACACCTGTGACAACTGTGGCAGAGGACTGCGATGATATCCCATTGCTTTCAATGATACTGGTGCTGCTACCGCCCCATTGAAAGCATTGGGGTCAGAGCAACCCCTGCAGCGATGGTTTTCGGGGGGTCATGAAAGATAAGCCCTACTCTGAAAATCATCCCTAGTTGTTAATTTTTTTTTAAACTCACCTAGAAGCTCTGTCCGGCTCTTCTCCCCATCCCCAGCAGTCTTCATCTGTATTCTGGTGGCCGGGGATTGAAAAATCCCCTCCTCAAGAAAGCGCTGCCTCTGATTGGCTGAGTGCTGTGATGAATCAGAGGCAGCACTCAGCCATTCATTGAATTCAATAGAGCAATTCTACAAGCACAGCTGCTCCAGTAGCACGGAGCTTCGTCAAAGCGCATTTTGCACATCAGAGCAGATAATTTTTTTTCGCTCACTTGATGCGCAAAAAAAAAAAAGCTGGTCTGACTGAGGCCTAACGGTAAACTTTTATTTTTTATGAACTCTATCGGTGGTCTACTGATATAGCTTTATATGCTAGTCCACAAACAGCACAGGAAAAACCCCATTAGGGGCAGGACACAGTTGTGATGCAGCAGCCACTGGGAGTAAGACCAAGTCCCACAGCTCAAACGAAAGAAAAATAAAGTGGCAGCATCGTTGGTGCAAAAATCTTCAGTAATTTTTATTCTCCCATAACACATAAAATAGCAGACGACGTTTTGACCCCTAATTGGGTCTTTGTCAAGCTAATATGCTAACACTAGAAAGCTTTGAAACTAGAGTCCAGGATAAGTAGGCTGTCAACTACCAAAATTTAGTTTTGGGCCTTACACTAATATTCCAAAGTGAAGTAGATACAGATGTTGTGCAGCTAATGAAGCCCGCATTAGAGCGCTACTGAGTTGTAGGTTAGCTCAGTGTGGCTATGCCATTTGTACAGCGTGGCCTCCATTAAACTGAATGGCCATGCTATGCAAATAGTGTGGCAGCATCTGGCGGTCTATGAAAGAAACAAAGTTAATCTGTATAAGGCACTGTTTGCGCCTCATAATTGTGTTTCAGATTGCAATATGATTCGGTAAGCAACTGAATGTTTGAATACTGTAACCAATAAAAGATAAGGCCAGACATTGGGTAGCGGAATTTACACATCTACATTACAAAAGGTTAAAACCCAACTCTGCATTTCTGTCGATTAAATCAGGGCGCATGTGGAAGAAAGTACTGAACACTAGAGATGAGCGAACGCGTTCGTCCGAGCTTGATATTCGTGCGAATATTAGGGTGTTCGGGATGTTCGTTATTCGTAACGAACACCATGCGGTGTTCTGGTTACTTTCACTTCCTTCCCTGAGACGTTAGCGCGCTTTTCTGGCCAATTGAAAGACAGGGAAGGCATTACAACTTCCCCCTGCAACGTTTAAGCCCTATACCACCCCCCTGCTGTGAGTGGCTGGCGAGATCAGGTGTTCGCCTAATATAAAAGTCGGCCCCTCCCGCGGCTCGCCTCAGATGCGGTGTGAGTTAGATGAGGGACAGTGCTGTTTGTACCGGAGCTGCTGTAGGGAAAGAATTGGTAGTTAGTGTAGGCTTCAAGACCCCCCAAAGGTCCTTATTAGGGCCACTGATAGCTGTGTGTTGGCTGCTGTTAGCAGTGGCATTTTTTTTTTCTCAAAATCGGCTCTGCAGAGCGTTGCACCTGGCATTAGGGACAGAAGTGCTGCATAGGCAGGGAGAGTGTTAGGAGTGAGTGTAGCCTTCAAGAACCTCAACGGTCCTTTCTAGGGCCATATTTATCCGTGTGCAGTACTGTCCAGGCTGCTGTTAGCTGTGCTGCATTTTTTTTGGGCTTCTCAAAATCGCCTCTGCAGAGCATTCCACCCTCCATTGATACTGCAGGGAAAGAATTGTATAGGCAGGGCCACAACACAGTTATTATTCATAGAATATACGCAGTGCTGCCTTTTGGTGGAAAAACAAGTGAAAACAAATCTATTGTCCAGCCTCTGTCCGTCCTTACGGGCGGTGGACACGTGTGAGCTGCGTGAAAAACATTGCTAAATCATACGCACCCAGCTACGCTTTACTGCTGGCTTCGCCATTTGCTTTCCTTAATTGGGAAAAAAAATACCTGCTCTGCCAGAGTTATAATAACTCTGCTACCCTCACGTTCTGTGACACATTCGCAGGGACACAGCACAGTTATTAAACTTAGATTATTCATTCACTAGAGGCAGTGGGGCCTTTCGTTTTCCAAAAAGGGAAAAAATTATATTTGGCCTGCAGTCTTGCGCCAATTTATTTCCTGCCTGTGAAATCAAATCACTGGTAATACAGCATGCTGAGGGGTAGGGGTAGGCCTAGAGGACGTGGACGCGGCCGAGGACGCGGAGGGCCAAGTCAGGGTGTGGGCACAGGCCGAGCTCCTGATCCCGGTGTGTCGCAGCCGACTGCTGCGCGATTAGGAGAGAGGCACGTTTCTGGCGTCCCCACATTCATCGCCCAATTAATGGGTCCACGCGGGAGACGGTTATTAGAAAATGAGCAGTGTGAGCAGGTCCTGTCCTGGATGGCAGAAAGTGCTTCGAGCAACCTATCGTCAACACGCAGTTCTGCGCCGTCCACTGCTGCAAATCCGAATCCTCTGTCTGCTGCTCCTCCTTCCTCCCAGCCTCCTCACTCCACTACAATGACACCTGCTCAGGAGCGGGAACACTCCCAGGAACTGTTCTCGGGCCCCTGCTTAGATTGGGCAGCAGCGGTTCCTCTCCCACCAGAGGAGTTTATCGTCACTGATGCCCAACCATTCGAAAGTTCCCGGGGTCCGAGGGAAGAGGCTGGGGACTTCCGCCAACTGTCTCAACAACTTTCTGTGGGTGAGGAGGACGATGACGATCAGACACAGTTGTCTTGCAGTGAGGTAGTAGTAAGGGCAGTAAGTCCAAGGGAGCAGCGCACAGAGGATTCGGAGGAAGAGCAGCAGGACGATGAGGTGACTGACCCCACCTGGTGTGCAACGCTTACTCAGGAGGACAGGTCTTCAGAGGGGGAGTCAAGGGCATCAGCAGGGCAGGTTGCAAGAGGCAGTGCGGTGGCCAGGGCCAGGGGTAGAGGCAGGGCCAGACCGAATAATCCACCAAGTGTTTCCCAAAGCGCCCCCTCGCGCCATGCCACCCTGCAGAGGCCGAGGTGCTCTAAGGTCTGGCAGTTTTTCACAGAGACGCCTGACGACCGACGAACAGTGGTGTGCAACCTTTGTTGCGCAAAGCTCAGCCGGGGAGCCAACACCAACAGCCTCACCACCACCACCATGCGCAGACATATGATGGCCAAGCACCCCACAAGGTGGGACGAAGGCCGTTCACCGCCTCCGGTTTGCACCCCTGCCTCTCCCCCTGTGCCCCAACCTGCCACTGAGATGCAACCCCCCTCTCAGGACACAGGCACTACCGCCTCATGGCCTGCACCCACACCCTCATCTCCGCTGTCCTCGGCCCCATCCAGCAGTGTAGTTCAGCGCACCGTTCAGCCGTCGCTTGCGCAAGTGTTCGAGCGCAAGCGCAAGTACGCCGCCACGCACCCGCACGCTCAAACGTTAACCGTCCGCATAGCAAAATTCATCAGCCTTGAGATGCTGCCGTATAGGGTTGTGGAAACTGAGTCCTTCAAAAGTATCATGGAGGCGGCGGCCCCGCGCTACTCAGTTCCCAGTCGCCACTACTTTTCCCGATGTGCCGTCCCAGCCCTGCACGACCACGTCTCCCGCAACATTGTGCGCGCCCTCACCAACGCGGTTACTGCCACGGTCCACTTAACTACGGACACGTGGACAAGCACAGGCGGGCAGGGCCACTACATCTCCCTGACGGCACATTGGGTGAATTTAGTGGAGGCTGGGACAGAGTCAGAGCCTGGGACCGCTCACGTCCTACCCACCCCCAGAATTGCGGGCCCCAGCTCGGTGCTGGTATCTGCGGAGGTGTATGCTTCCTCCACTAAAGCACCCTCCTCCTCCTCCTCTGTCTCGCAATCAAGATGTGTTAGCAGCAGCATGTCGCCAGCAGTCGGTGTCGCGCGGTGTGGCAGCACAGCGGTGGGCAAGCGTCAGCAGGCCGTGCTGAAACTACTCAGCTTAGGCGATAAGAGGCACACGGCCCACGAACTGCTGCAGGGTCTGACAGAGCAGACCGACCGCTGGCTTGCGCCGCTGAGCCTCCAACCGGGCATGGTCGTGTGTGACAACGGGCGTAACCTGGTGGCGGCTCTGCAGCTTGGCAGCCTCACACACGTGCCATGCCTGGCCCACGTCTTTAATTTGGTGGTTCAGCGCTTTCTGAAAAGCTACCCACGCTTGTCAGACCTGCTCGTAAAGGCGCGCCGGCTCTGCGCACATTTCCGCAAGTCCCACACGGACGCTGCCACCCTGCGCACCCTGCAACATCACTTTAAGCTGCCAGTGCACCGACTGCTGTGCGACGTGCCCACACGGTGGAACTCTACGCTCCACATGTTGGCCAGGCTCTATGAACAACGTAGAGCTATAGTCGAATACCAACTCCAACATGGGCGGCGCAGTGGGAGTCAGCCTCCTCAATTCCTTTCAGAAGAGTGGGCCTGGTTGGCAGACATCTGCCATGTCCTTGGTAATTTTGAGGAGTCTACCCAGGTGGTGAGCGGCGATGCTACAATCATTAGCGTCACCATTCCTCTGCTATGCATCTTGAGAAATTCCCTGCAAACCATAAAGGCAGCTGCTTTGCGCTCGGAAACGGGGGCGGGGGAAGACAGTATGCCGCTGGATAGTCAGGGCACCCTCCTGTCTATTTCTCAGCGCGTACAGGAGGAGGAGGAGGAGCATGAGGAGGATGAGGAGGAGGGGGAAGAGACAGCTTGGGCCGCTGCTGACGGTACACCGGCTGATTGCCTGTCATCCTTTCAGCGTGTATGGCCTGAGGAGGAGGAGGAGGAGGAGGATCCTGAAAGTGATCTTCCTAGTGAGGACAGCCATGTGTTGCGTACTGGTACCCTGGCACACATGGCTGACTTCATGTTAGGATGCCTTTCTCGTGACCCTCGCGTTGCACGCATTCTGGCCACGACGGATTACTGGGTGTACACACTGCTCGATCCACGGTATAAGGAGAACCTGCCCACTCTGATTCCCGAAGAGGAAAGGGGTTTGAGAGTGTTGCTATACCACAGGACCCTTGCGGACAAGCTGATGGTAAAATTCCCAGCCGACAGCGCTAGTGGCAGAAGGCGCAGTACCGAGGGCAAGGTAGCAGGGGATGTGCGTAGATCGAGCAGCATGTACATCCCAGGCAGTGCAACAGTCTTTAAGGGCCTGGCCAGCTTTATGGCTCCCCACCAAGACTGTGTCACCGCTCCCCAGTCACGGCTGAGTCGGCGGGAGCACTGTAAAAGGATGGTGAGGGAGTACGTAGCGGATCGCACGACCATCCTTGGTGACGCCTCTGCCCCCTACAACTACTGGGTGTCGAAGCTGGACACGTGGCCTGAACTAGCCCTGTATGCCCTTGAGGTGCTTGCTTGTCCTGCGGCTAGCGTCTTGTCGGAAAGGGTGTTTAGTGCGGCTGGGGGAATCATCACAGATAAGCGTAGCCGCTTGTCAACCGACAGTGCCGACAGGCTAACACTCATCAAGATGAACAAAGGCTGGATTTCCCCAGACTTCTGTTCTCCACCAGCGGACAGCAGCGATACGTAAGCAATACGTAGGCTGCACCCGCGGATGGAAGCTACGTTCTCTCTCACCATCCAAAACGGGGACATTTCTGCTTCATCAATCTGTGTCTAATATTCCTCCTCCTCCTCCTCCTGCTCCTCCTCCTGAAACCTCACGTAATCACGCTGAACGGGCAATTTTTCTTAGGGCCACAAGGCTCACTCAAATAATTTTTCAGAACAATTTTTATAAGTTTCAATTAGCTTAAAAGCGTTGGAACTTTAACTTGAACCAATTTTTCGTTACACTGGGCTGCCTCCAGGCCTAGTTACCACTTAAGCCACATTAACCAAAGCGATTCACCTGCCATCTTGGTTGGGCATGGCCAATTTTTACTGAGGTACATTTTTTTTTGGGGCCCTCACCTACAGTGTAATCATAGTAATTTCTATGTTCTTCGCCTGCACTCATGGTACAGAAAGGTGTGTGGGGTTGGCCTACACTTTAGCTACATAAATGTCACTTGTGCCTTGGCTATACTAAGGCTACTGAAATGGAACTAAGACTGCGCTCCCGCTATACTGCTGCTTCGGAATTGTTACTGGGGCCTGTCTTGAGTGCTACTATTGCTTACATGGAACGAAGACTGCGCTCCCGCTATACTGCTGCTTCAGAATTGTTACTGGGGCCTGTCTTGAGTGCTACTATTGCTTACATGGAACGAAGACTGCGCTCCCGCTATACTGCTGCTTCAGAATTGTTACTGGGGCCTGTCTTGAGTGCTACTATTGCTTACATGGAACGAAGACTGCGCTCCCGCTATACTGCTGCTTCAGAATTGTTACTGGGGCCTGTCTTGAGTGCTACTATTGCTGACATGGAACGGACACGTGGAGAGGACACGTAGTGCCTCAAAAACATCCCCCTCCTCCTCCAACAGGGAAAACATTGTTGGCAAATGCCTTTGCATTGGTTCGTCTGGTGGCAGTCCAAGAATTTCACCTTTACCGACACTACAAGAGAGCCCCCCCACCATCCCCCCGCCACGGCCCACTTAATCCTGGCCACATTCCGAAAACCAACAAAATACAACCGTGCTACTAGGTCCGCAGTCACCACCACATTACCACCAACGCGGTTACTGTTAAGGTGCATATAACCACGGACACGTGGAGAGGACACGTAGTGCCTCAAAAACATCCCCCTCCTCCTCCAACAGGGAAAACATTGTTGGCAAATGCCTTTGCATTGGTTCGTCTGGTGGCAGTCCAAGAATTTCACCTTTACCGACACTACAAGAGAGCCCCCCCACCATCCCCCCGCCACGGCCCACTTAATCCTGGCCACATTCCGAAAACCAACAAAATACAACCGTGCTACTAGGTCCGCAGTCACCACCACATTACCACCAACGCGGTTACTGTTAAGGTGCATATTACCAGTCTGACTGGGGCATGCAGACACCTTGACAGAATGAATAGTGTGTGGCACATAGGTTCCCCATTGCTATGCCCAGGTGTGCAGCTCCTGATGGCGGTGGCACAGGATTATATTTCTCATTGCTTCTGTACAGCATTGTGGGCTATCGCCCCGCCCCTATTAAAGAGGGTCGCTACCTAGCCGTGCCAACCCTGTGCAGTGTGTGCCTGCGGTCCCTCGTCGTGGCAGACGCACTTCTAAATAGACATGAGGGTGGTGTGGCATGAGGGCAGCTGAAGGCTGCGCAGGGACAGTTTGGTGTGCGCTGTGGGGGGGAGGGGGTGCGGTTGGGCAGCATGTAACCCAGGAGAAGTGTCAGTGGTGTGTCATGCAGGCAGTGATTGTGCTTTGTTGGAGGTAGTGTGGTGCTTAGCAAAGGTATGCCATGCTAATGAGGGCTTTTCAGAAGTAAAAGTTGTTGGGGGGGGGGGGGCCCACTCTTGCCGCTATTGTGGCTTAATAGTGGGACCTGTGAACTTGAGATGCAGCCCAACATGTAGCCCCTCGCCTGCCCTATCCGTCACTGTGTCATTCCCATCACTTTCCTGAATTGCCCAGATTTTCACACATGAAAACCTTAGCGAGCATCGGCGAAATACAAAAATGTTCTGGTCGCCCATTGACTTCAATGGGGTTCGTTGTTCGAAACGAACCCTCGAGCATCACGGGAAGTTCGTTCCGAATAACGAACACCCGAACATTTTGGTGTTCGCTCATCTCTACTGAACACCACACATAATAAGAGTATAAACACAAGAAAATATATTACATAATCAACGGCTGAATCTACCAATTTCTTTTGGTACATTGATAGTTTGTAAAGATTGCATGCTCATCACTGAGCTTTGACATAAGTGACTCAAGGTACTTGGGCTTATCTATATATCTCATATCTATCTATCTGTCTCATATCTATCTATCTATTTAATATCTATCTATCCATCCATCCATCTACCTACCTACCTACCTACCTACCTATCTATCTAATATCTATCTATCTTACATCTATCTCACATCTATCTCACATCTATCTTACATCTATCTTCTATCTATCTATCTATCTTTTATTTATCCAATATCTATCTATCTCTCATATCTATCTATTTATCTCATATCTATCTATTATCTATCTACCTACCTCATATCTATCTCTCATATCTATCTCTCATATCTATCTATCTCATATCTATCTATCTATCTATCTCATATCTATCTTATATCTATCTCATATCTATCTATCTCATATCTATCTGTCTCATATCTATCTATTTATCTATCCATCCATCCACCTACATACCTACCTACCTATCTAATATCTATCTTACATCTATCTTACATCTATCTCATATCTATCTCACATCTATCTCACATCTATCTTGTATCTATCTCTCATATCTATCTATCTCTCATATCTATCTATCTCATATCTATATATCTATCTATCTCATATCTATCTATCTATCTATCTATCTATCTATCTATCTATCTGTCTCATATCTATCTATCTATCTCTCTATGTATCTTACATCTATCTCATATCTATCATCTATCTCATATCTATCTCATATCTATCTATCTATCTTATATCTATCCAATATCTATCTATCTCATATCTATCTATCCATCTATCTATCCATCTATCTATCTATCTATCTATCTATCTCATATCTATCTATCTATCTATCTATCTATCTCATATCTATCTATCTATCTATCTATCTAATTAATAAATGTTACTATTATACTATAATGTAATGTGATATTCTATACTATGATTGCATATTGTAGGCACAACCCAAGAAAAACCAAAACAAAGTTCCAGTCACAGAGACTTTTTTTTTTAAACTGTGCTTTATTTAGGGCTAAGCTGAAAAGCGTCATTCAATAATTACAGAAGATTACAAGGAGATTTTTTTTGTTTTTTTTTAAAGGTAATCGAGAGTGAAAAGAGCAGTTGGACGGAAATGCAGCTGCAGTACACACCTGTACTTACTAACAGCATGAATCAAAGGAAGAGAGAAAGAGTAAGAATGGAAAGTGGGCAAGGAAAGGAAAAGAACTAGAAGGAAGCAAAGGATGATTTCCATCAGAAATATTAAAAAAGGCTCGGCCAGCATTCTAATGAACAAATGCAAGGATCACAGAATTATTTCAGTTTTTTGAATAATCAAAATGATTTGAAAGTTTTTGATTTCATAAATCTACCCATCCGATGCAAGACAGGCCCGCGAGATTGTATTAAGTGGTTATAGTAAATAGGTAATGGGTATCCCGAGTGAGGGTTCCTATAGTGCTCCATGCCCATTATAAATACAAGGCCTGACAAGAATTTGACAACAAGAAGAATGGAAAAAACTTAAACCATGATCCATTGCAGGATTAAATTCTATAAGTGTGTATTTATATATAATCTATATTTCTATATATTTGTAAAAAAAGAAAAACTTAAATATGATCATTGCACTCTTTTAGTTCAACTAAAACGAGTGAGACAACAGAAAATAAAATCAAAAATTCACACCGTGGAAATAACTTAGAATAAATATGATATATTTTAAAATATATGTGTTTTTTTCATAGTTAATTGACTTTTTTTTTCTGAATCTGAGTTTTATTCTAAAGCAACATTATTTTTTTTTTAAACTGCTCTAAAGTCAATTACCAAAGATAAATATCGTGCTTTTTTCATTTAAATAATTTTTTTCCTTGTTTTTTTTCTCTATCATTACAATTAAAAGACCTACAAAATATGCAAATGTATTTACAGAAAAACAGAGCCAGCATCGTTTTTTAAACATCCCCTGTTTTTCAAAATTCCTTGTAAACAGTTTCAGAAATTCTTTAAAGATTGTATATATATATATTTTTTTTTACTGTTTTTTTTCAACATTAAGGTTCTAGGCTGTCTTTTGCCCTGAAGGTCTAGAACAAATATGGAAACTACTAAAGCAGAGGATGATGGGAAGGTTAGCAAATAGCAGGTTACGAAGATATGAAGCGATAGCTGTGTCATTCTTCAAGTTAAATTAATCGATAAAAAGACAATAGCTGTTGTATCTTTAATATTTCATTGCATCATTTAACAATAGTCAAGTTTTATTTAATAGGTGGAATGCTTGCAGTTAGGAGCTGCCATCACAGCCTCTCATATCCTCCTCAATACAGTATGCAATTGGCAAAGAGTAGGAATTTATGCTTAGTCTAAACTCTACAAAAATTACAGTTCTACAACATCTTTCTTTTAGCCATAATGCTAACGTCTATATTTTTTTTTTGCTTTTTTTTTAATTTTTTTTTTGTTTTTGCTCTCTAATTTTTTGACTATTATATAGTTATCTTAAACTTTTCTGTTAAATCTGTACAACTATTAGGGTTTTAAAGGGGAGGAAGGGAATAGTTAGAAGCATTTACAAACCTTTTTTTTTTTTTCCACTACCATCTTTCTAATGCGTTTAAATTTTTTTTTATCATTTTTATTCATTTTTTTCTATTTTTTTTTTTGTTCATTTTGTTTTCTTTGCTTTTTTAAATAGCTATCTTCTATTTAATCTCTACATACTTATCCTTTCATAATATACAGAAAACCATACGAAATTTTCATAATTGAATTAATGTAACCAAAGAACCTTCTATAGTATCAAATAACTATTATCTTGCCATTTTTTTTAAAAGCATGTAAGCATTTTTGTACATATTTCATATAATTGCTCTCAAACTGTTTTAAGAACAGCCGAGAAGTAGGAAGTTAACTCCATATTTTACATACAGCTACAAGTCTGCAATAAAAAGTTTGGTCCTTTGGTCCCTAAATAGCTAAGGAATGACGGATACGATGCTTCTTGTAACAGTTGCTATGGGGATACCATGGCAACATAACTCGTGGTGACAAACAGGCACTCCTTGTCAGATTTCAGGTTTCCTGTTAGAAGAAAAAGCCTTTTTTTGTGTAATAATGTCATTGTCTATTTCGGAAATTCCGATTGATCTTGATCCAGTCTGGTGTTTCCATCTTAAGTTTCCATCCACGTAAGCAGAACGCAATACTTTCATTGAAGAAATTTTACAGTCTAAACAATCAAAGAAGAAAAGTCTGCAGTCTTCAGCATGATTGGTACTTTGCTGATATGTCAAAGTTGTGATCCAGCGCTTCTCAATCATATATATTTATATACGTATGTTGTTTTGTTAGAATACGGCCCATTCAATTCCTGCCCTAAAATAGACGACAAAACATAAATATGAATTAGAGATTTAGCAGATAAACTACAATTATAAAATACTAAGGGAATGCAATTGAATAATCCAGATTGTAGGCCCTTTTGTTTTGGACAGTAAAACATCAGATGTGTTAATATTATACATTTTGTATATATTATAGAAATTTCATTAAGGATTTTTAATTTATTTTTACAAAAAACATTTTCCTAGGGAATTATGGTGGCTTGTCACTGAATTATTGTAAAGATAACTCTATAATAACAATAAAAAATTCTGTTGATAAAAATTGATTTCCTCCTTTACTCCAGTGCCCACCAATGTTTATGACACATATCAATTGATTTTATGGGGCTTTTCAGCTCTAGCAACTAACACAAGTAGGACAATCTCTCTCACCAACCAAAAAAAACAGAAATTGTGCTTTGGAGCTCAAACAAGTTAGATAGATTTTTTTTATCTTCCATGTTGAGGATTGAGTCGTTATTATATGACAATACTCTATATAAGAACTTTATTATTGTATTGACTGTTAGTAAGTTTCTATGTGTCTCATCATTATCTAGTGTCTTAATTTTAACTTTAGTCAAGCATCTTAGAAAAAATAAATAAAATCCTTGCTGTAAAACATTTTGCACAATTTTATGACCGAAAATCAATTATCTTTACATTTTCAAATGGCAAAAAAATTGCATATGGAATAAATTGATAGATTGTAAACATATATTACTATAAGTACTAGTAACTACTAAATAATAATAGTGGTAATTCATGGTCAGTGGTAATTTACTAATCATAACTTATTATTGTAGTAGGAGGACCCGAGAAACTGATTTTGGAAGTTTTTCTTAGGAAAAGTATGTTGTAGATATAAAGCTCCCAATAAAAACCACAAGTGTTGAAGCAAAATATGTACAGATTTTCTGCCCCAATCTTTTTGTTATTTTCCCAAATATTTAACAAACCAGTAAAAAAATAAAAAAACACCTTAGTATATAGATAAATTTATGAGAAAATTTTAGGTCTTCAAATTGAAGTGCTAAAATTATTGATTTTTTTCATATGGTGTAATCATTATCAGGCTAAGCTTGGCATTTTAGCCGGATGCCTAATCATTGAGGATTAGCTCACGAAACCCTTATCTCTTGCTCACAAGCTGGTTCCTCCTGAGCACTCTTTGATTTATTACATCAAGAAACTGGAGCTGAGAGGATCCACTCTGGTAGGTTTGTCATTCGAATGTCAATTCATGCTGGCAGGTTTTCAACACTGTTGCTTCAACAGACAGCGAACCATACACAGCAGGTAAACAATTACAACACCAAAAAAAAAGAAAAGAAAAGAAACAAAGAAATACTTGTCAAGGACCCTTTTTCAGTTGCAACAAAACATTTGTAATTTTATCAAATAATTTTATTTAAAGATTTAGTCCCGTTTCTATGAGGTTTCGTCTGGATTTGACAGTTATAATGTCAAGATAAATAAAGTCATATACAATGATAACCAATTCCAAAGGTTATTATTAAGGATTAGAAAAAAATCTTCTTCTATAAACAATGTCACAGTCTACAGGTTGTATGTGGTTATTGCAGCTGGGCCCATTCACTTCTATGGAGCTAAGTTGTAATACCACACACAACCTGTGAACAGGTATAGCACTGTTTCAGGTTTATCCAACCTGGTACAACTCTTCAACTATTGGATTTACAATCTACCAAGATTATTTAATGTTTTCTACTTTTATTTGATGTATTGGAATTTGTTCCTAATGTAGTAATAGAAAACAGGTAGCATGGATGATTTGAAATATTCTGCAATGATGTAATTTCATCTAGATATATCCAAGAAAAATCTAAAACTAGCTGCAAATTTCACCTCACCTCTTATTTTCCCTGGCGATCCAGCGCCAATGCTCTTGGGATTCCCACCGTTCTTTCTGTACAAGGAGGTATAATTTGACAGCTGCAGCCAATCAGTGGCCACAGCGGTCACATTCTGTACTATGAGCATCAGTGGGAGCCATGATGCCAGTGGTAAATCACGCGGTCGTTAAGGCCACTGATTGGCTGTCCGCTTGTAAATGAAAACCAGGAGGACTGCTAGAGTGTCTGTACTGGATCTCAAGGAAAAGTGAGATGAGAAAACTTCTTTTTTGCTTTATAACATTTACAGGGATATTTACAATGCTTTTGGAGTTGGGTAACATATTTAATGATAAAATATGTAGTATTGGTTCTCTATTATACTGATTAAGAACCCCCAAAAAGTCATTTTTTCAGGACCTTTTATATTTCGGAATTTTAGGGGCTAAATAATTTTGGCTCCTATTTCTATTATCATTATACGGTATACTATATTATCACTTTTTTATTTACTATTACTACCTATTTAAGTGACATTACAAATTAAGCACGCAACTAAACCAAAGCAAATCACTCAGTTGAATTGACATAAAACCAACTTTACTTTACAAATTTACTTACTCGTTTTTTTATTCTACAGTTTACACTTTTACATTTCTTATAATATTTTCTAATTTCACTTTTTTTTTTTAAAGAAAATACACGTGTTTTTGGCATCACACACAAAACTATGTGCACAGAACCTGTTTGGAATTTTTGTGGTTCTTTTTTACAGAGCTGTGGGCATTCTGTGTTCTGCCATATGGTGACTCTGGGAGGCATCGTATTCTTTAGAAGCAATGCTTCTCGCGGACAATGCCTACATAATATGACATATAATGGAACATGTGAATAATTGCTTTTCCCATTGACGCCATATGAATTGGTATAAAAAAAATCTCTGTATGAATTCTGAAGAACACAGAGGTACAAAAGTCCAAGGGTGCTGCATTACGGATTCATAAAACACAGCTGTGTACAGATTCAGAAGCATTAAAGGGGTTGTACCACAATATAAAGTAATCCCACAATAGGGGATAACTTGTAGATCAGTGGGGGTTTCACCGTTGAGACCCCCATTGATCTGGAGAACTGGATCCCTATGTCTTTGTTCTGCTGTCACTGCAAGGGTAGCTTCTCCTGGCATACAAGGTCAGCTCTCCATTTATTTCAATGGGAGTGACGGAAATACCTGAGAGGGTGCGCCACTCAGGTACTAGTCAGTTCCATTGAAAGTGAATGGAGCACTGGTGTGCTTGCGTGGCCAGCACTCTAGTCAGTCTCCTCCTCTTTGTGGGGGTAGAGTAATGATGGGGAATATGGTACCCCTGTTCTTTAGATCATTGGGGTTTCAGCAGTGAGACCTCCACCAATCAGCAAGTTATCCCCTCTCCAGTGAAGGGGGATAACTTGAAAATGTGGTACAACCCCTTTAATAAAATTTACTAGAGCATAGATGAAGACCAAGATGGGTTAAAGTCTTATATTTAGGACAAAGAATAAGAGGTACTACACTGTATTATCATAAAGTGAGGGACTGTGACTTTAAATAAAATTTTCATGGTTTAAAAAAAAAATCCTAATACTTATCCATACTAAGTAAAAACATACATTTAAAGATTTTCTATAAATTGAATTGAATATAAAATTACATTTTTTTCTGAAGTCAATTGGAAAAAGGCCCAAATGTTCTATAATTATATAAATAGATAAGAAGACACAACAGCATCAAGTGTAAAAGAACCATCCACAACAAATGTCACCATTTTGTTTGTATATAAAACACTTCACATAAAGTTCATACAGAAATATATTATCACCAGTTTTTGTCTTTTTTTAACCATCTATGTTACAGTACACCAAAGAAGCATATATAGAAGCAAGGCTGGACAAGGAAATCAAGGAACAAAATACCTCCACAAGCACCAATTAACAGAGTGAGTACAGCAAAGTAAAAAAGTATGACGGCACAAAAAAAATTACATGTGATCATGACTGGTCAAACATGAACTGATACAACAAGCACAGCACCTCCACAAAACGGTGTGTCATGCAGCCAGTTCGTTAGCTTTTTTTTACATGACGCCATCATTTCACATTTTCAATTCATAGTTGATTGAACTTACGGATCGGGGGGCTCTTTTCTTCACTCTCACGTCATTACGTTAACTTTTTCGGCACAAGACCGTTTGTTGTGTCTGGTTAGGTTGGGATTGAGTTGAATGACAAAAGAAGAAAATATTTTTTGTTCTTTTAGGTGCATTTTTGTGTTGGGTTTAGTTTCTTTGGTCTTTGGAAAAGAGGAGGAAGGAGGAGGGGAGAGATATATAAGTAGAAGGCAACGGTCATTTAGGCAGCTGCAATGACGGCAGGTGACAAAAAGAAAAGCAATGTTAAAATGAAAGAAATTTTTGAAAAGTGTCACAGCGGAGAGACACATGGAAATATGGGAGCAACACAGACAAGAGAAGACATAGTATGTGGTAAATAAACCAGGCAGACATGCACGTAATGAATGACAGAACACACATAGCCTTGAAAATTAGATTAACATTTCCAGCCAGCCCTTTATCTTGCCGAGGTTAACAAGCACTGTATTGGCACTTTGGAGATATTGAATTGTGCATTGTATGGTATATGTTACAAATATGTATATATAGAACAAGAAAATGCTTTATTAATATGGAATGTCATACACAACATATAAGTTCTGTAGATCCGCGGCGGTCAGAATTACTCTTTTTAAGGAAATAAACTACTAAGCTGGGCCTTAAAGTAATCTTCAAGTCAGGAAATTCATAAAATTTCAACCATGACACCGCTATATTGTATTGTATCATGCTAACTTTAGTCATGACAATAGATGGTGCCATGATTGTCTACTAATGCCTGCCAATATAGTCTTCAAAGGGCAGCATATACTGTACTCTGTCTCCACAGACGTCTGTCGAATATTATTATACTTCAACTCAGGATCCTGAATGGAGATGGCAAGAAGAGTAATGTGACACTGTCCCGGTAGAAAGAGGGAACTGGAGGTCTGATTTAATGGGGTTTTCCAAGTTTATAAAAAATACACTGTCTGCATTTTCGCGATATTATGCCACCATAGCACAGATGTATTTTTTTATATTTTCAGAACCTTGCCCAGCCCTGCATAACACCTTTGTTTTGATGCTTCCGGGGCTTACTGTTGGCGGCATTACCAATGTAAGGGATTACAGTTTCCGTAATTTGTCCCCCTCTCACAGACATTGCCCGTATCTACAGCTCTTACATTCCCCTCTATTATAAGGTGTAAGGTGGTCTTCACACACAACACTGCAATGATACTGAGACACAACTCTGCTGTACTGCTACCTACTGAACACCAGAAGTGTAACTTGAAGCTTCTGGGCCCCAGTACAAAATCTGTAACAGGACCCCTAACTATAATGCTTCATTCATAGTACTAGTCTCCTCATATGGGGAAAATAAATGTTATGGGCCCCTAAGGTTCCAAGGCCCGAGTGCAATAGCATCTTCTTTACCTATTATAGTTATGGCCCTATGGGACACTGTACAATCTGCTGCTGATTGTTCTCCCCTGCATGGGTTTACACCTAACAATTATAGTGGAAACTGCTTGATCTAATGAGCGGTTAACACAATAGTTGTGCCATGGCTTTAAGACTATGACGATCGCTAATCGTAAGGCAGAATTGGTAAAGATTGTAAAATCCCTTTAAATGTTCTTAAAGTGCATCTTTTCCCAGTCTTTTGAAATGATATGATAAGTATAGATGTAGCAATGCAACACAGAAGTTTGGCATGCTTTATCTGCAGGGCAGCCCACCCAGCGCCTTTCAATTGCACAATGCTAATGGCATTGTTCAGCCACTGTCATTCACAGTGAATAGTGGAAGCGCTACTCATTTAGCACAGCTCTGGTCAACTAATTATTTCAGTAGTGCGCCATCACAACATGCGTTAGTGCTGCTGCATCAGTACATAATGCACTATGCAAGGATGTTCTTCAAGTAACTCAAACAGTGGCCCTCTTAAATGTAACGTATCAATAATCAAAATAACAGCTAAAAAGAAGAGGCTCCACCCTTTCAAACCATTTTAGAATTTAGCAGCTTCCTCTACAGCTGATTGGACTAATAAGTGACTTCATTACTGAGCAACAGTTAACATAATTGGTTAAAGCCATCACTGAAGTTATGGTATTTAGACTCATTGACAACATTCCAGCTAGGACCAAAAGTATGAATATGAGCTATCAGCACTTCATATATAATTATGCAAGTGATAGTTCTGAATCTGTACAAGTCCAAGCAAATTAGGAAGATTCCCATTTCTTAATATGCTATTTACATATCTTTAAATGCATGGGTATCTTTTTGCCAATTCTAGATCATGTGAACAAAAAAAACATCACTGTATTTGGTGCTCTTGACTGGGATACATGTTACTTATGATATTATCTCTTAGTTGCCCAACATAATATAAAAACACAGTTGAGCATGTAATTGAAAGAAGTAATTGGGTGTAATTACCGTATTCAAACTCAAAACTCAGTGGAGACTCAAGAGACATGGCATGAACCATATTGCAACACATGGTAGGATCTTGTGGTCATCTGTAAGTGTGACCATACTAGACCCCCAATCATTTACTTTAGGGTGGCTTAACATGGGGAAAGCATGCAAACAACTGTTTGTGTACTTTTAGCCACTATACGGCTTAAGTGTGACCATTGTCTATGCATAGCATCCCCCACTCTCCACCTCGCCATACTGAGCACATCTCCAGCCCCTTTACCTTCTGTATCCCCCCATTACTTGTAGTATGTAAGCTCGTTGGAGCAGGACCCTCACCCCTACTGTTTCCCTCAATTGCTTGCTACATGTAACTGTGGTTTTTGGAATTTTGTTTTTTGTATCACCCCCCTCCCCCCTTCCCGTTTTGTAAGCACTGCAGAATATCTTGGTGCTCTATAAATGAAGATTATTATTATTACTTTTAGACAGGGCAATTACTGTATACTTGTTTTTCAATTTTGCAATCGAATTGTTGGGAGCATTTACATGGGCCGAAATATTGTTCGTAGAGTAATTATGGGACGCATGGTTCATTAACAGGTGTGTTTGAAATTCCGAACCTTCCCAAAGTGTGCTCATTGGTTGTCAAGTCCACTGAATGCACATGAATACTGCGAGCAGCCTTAGAGTAAACGCTTACTGTCGCGGTCTTTCCCTGGTTTAACTGAACAGTCCGTGCCCTTAATTCTTCTTGCCTGCAAGGACTAGCAGTAAGTGTTCTTTTGAAGACCAGTAGGAACTGTTCAATCATGCACCACTTGCAGATATTTATGTGCTTTTAGGAACCAATGAGTGAGAGGGCAAAATGTTCAAAAAAGGGTGGGAGCCAATCAGCGTTCGGAGGGAGGCACATGCCAAACAAGCACACACCTCTCTACAAAGTTATTGGCTAGTCGTTGAAAGACAACGATCTGCTTACACCAGATGACAATTAATCGACTAACGACTATTTTTAGATGAGCTGAAGTGAAGTGAACAAATTGTTACTCATCTCCTGGATAGTGACCAGGTTTACATGGAACAACTCCCATTCACTCTATCAAGGGACTATTGGGACGATAGTTCTCCAGTGTAAAACGACTCTTAAGTAAATCGAGTGACTGATTGCTAATTAAGGATTCTTTTACATGGAGCAATTTGCGCACTAATCAACAAGATTTGCAATTGTCTACCAGGCCTTTACATAGGCTGATTCAGACTTCACTAGGGATTGAACAATCATTCATACAATTGTTCGCCCCCACAGAGCTGTTATTGGTCAGTTACACAACTCTCCATGCACATGTTTAAACTTTTATATGGCCTGATAATTGGACAAAGAATGTTTGAATTAATTTACTGCACTGCATGAAAGGCCCTTTAACAACAGACACTAGCCAACAGAAATCTCTAGTAACATAGAAATACTTATTGCCATTACTTAGGAGTTACTAAATTGACTGAATCAGGTTTAACTTCCCATTCATTTCCTGGCTAATTTCTTCATATCAATCAGCTTCTTATACTCATTATTCATATTTATAGCAAGTAAAATTCATGCTCCTATAACATATTCCTGTTACATATAAGAGTCTGTATACACTGGTATCATGGGCTCCATTTTTTAAGAAACGATGGTGGATCTTATCAGACTCTTAAAGATCCCATTGACTCATAATACATCCCAGAGCCACGATGAAGGGAAGTTGGAGTAGAAGGCCTCCTAAAGCTCCACTGAGAGGCTTTTGGGACTAAACACCATGGTCAACATCTAGCAATGGTCCCTAATGTCAGACAGATAAGGCTGGTGCTAACAACAATCATTTTTGGTGCTGTATAAAAGTTGTGATCACATATTGGGTGAATAGAGACAGTATCACATTGGGCAAATGTTCAGGTGAATGAAAATTCGTTCATGATCACCTGCCCATGCTGGGTCGCTGTCAGCACCTGGCAAACCCACTGAGCCATGGGTAGAGTGAATCTGCTCTTCGTTCATTGAAATCAATAAGACACAAAATGGCCTTGCTAATTGGTCAGGGGGCACAGTGGGGCCTACAAATGATTTAGGAGAAACAGTGGGGCAAATAAGTGACTCAAGGGGCACAGCCGGGCCTACAATTTGATAAAAGGGCACAGCAGGGGCCCTAAAACTTACTCAGGGGGCAGAGTAGGGCCTATAAATTATGAAGGGGGCACAGTGGGGCCTATAAATTACTAAGGAGGCTGACTGTGACTTTATTGCCCAAGGGCCCATGTAAGCCTGGAGCTGGCCTTGTGCCCATGTAAGGGTGCTTTAAGACCAAGCACCTTTTTTAGGATAATTATTTTAAAAAGTTGACTGTAAAGGTGAAGGGATCCCACCTTAAATATCTATTCCATATGGTGTTTTCATGTCATGCCCATTGCTCCGTTGTCTTTATGTACTTATTATAATTGTTTTGCCTAGAGATTTTAATCAGTAGAGAGCCAGAGGAGATGACTTCTCTAGTACTACAGAGCTATGAAAAGACAGTAAAGCCTATATCTAGCATCTACCATACATTATAATACTGCATCCTAAGGCAATTAAAGTGCAGCTAACAGATCAGCAATTAAAGATCGGGATTAGCATTATCCACAAAGGTTAGAAATAATTTGCCACGGACAATTTTTTTCTGTCAGCATTTGAGAATTTTTTTTCTACTTTTATTTTCCATTATTACGAAGTCTTTTGTGTTGCATTTAACGTGCAGTAATAGAGAGAGCTGAGCTTTGACCGTGTTGCTCGTGTGTCATGCTGTGATTGTTATTGTGTCTTGTTCCCCCTTTGTAGGCACATCTCTATAATTCTGCAGTCACAGGAGACAGACCAGTGGACAAACATAACGCCGCATTCTCTTCATCTCAACTCTTATAGATCTAATTGAGGCTGTTGTGTTTCTTTATACCCTTCAAGACCCCCGTGTCATCTTTTGGTCTATGAGTTCACATCACCCCATGACCTCTCGGAGATGAAGAGCGCTCCTTGGTGCTGAAGCATGCCCTCGGACCGAATAAAGGGGCACACATGAAACAAATTGCTGTGTGGTAAATACAAAATAAAACTAAAAAAGATTTCAAATCCGTAATTGGCAAGGGAGTTTGATACTTTTTTTTCTAGAAATACCATTTTCACAGGTTAAAGGGGTCCGACCTGTTGAGGCTGAAATGTAACCAGAACATGGGTATATGGATGACCTCACATAAGTGCATTTGATGTGGAGGTTATTAGATGATGTGAAATTGAGCATCAATGAGAGGAAGATGGTTTGCGGAGTATTAAAAAACAAAAATAAATTGGATTTTCAGGGCATGAAATGTATTTCTAAAACCTTATACTTGTCAGTACAAAACCGAGAGGGGGGCAAAAATACTTTGAGAAATGTCCAATAATACAATAATAAAAAGATAATATGATAATATTTTAAAGAAAAGTCATTCTAACCATTTATTTGGATTATATGAGGTTGAAGCCAAAAGAATCTTACTGTATATAAGAAGGGCAAGGAAGAGCTGAAGTACGAAGAATGGAAAGCATCATAATTAGAGATGAGCGAGCATACTCGTCCGAGCTTGATGCTCGTTCGAGTATTAGGGTGCTCGAGATGCTCGTTACTTGAGACGAGCACCACGCGGTACTCGTCTCGATTAAACGAGCACTGACCATTGAATTCAATGGAGCCGGCAATACAGCCGGCTCCATTGAAAGCAATGGGCTGCCGGCGATCGCGGGATGAATTGTCGGGAAGGGGTTAAATATATAAGCCCTTCCCTGCAATTCATCCAGAAATGTGTAAAAAAAAAAATATATATATACTCACCTGGTCCCGGCAGACGGAGTTCAGCGCGGCCAGCGGCAGTCCTCCTGAACTGCTCTGAACAGCTGTGAGTAGTATTCAGCAGCCGAGGGTTTAAAATCCTCGCCTGCTGAATGAGCTGCCTCTAATTGGTCACAGCCTGACCAATCAGAGGCAGATCTCACTTACACACCCATTCATGAATTCATGAATGGGTGAGTGACTGCTGCCTCTCATCTGATTGGTCCCGCTGAGCAATGGGGTGTGACCAATTAGAGGCAGCTCATTCAGCAGGCAGGGATTTTAAATCCCCGGCTGCTGAATACTACTCACAGCTGTTCAGAGCAGTTCAGGAGGACTGCCGCTGGCCGCGCTGAACTCCGTCTGCCGGGACCAGGTGAGTATATATATATTTTTTATTTTTACACATTTCTGGATGAATTGCAGGGAAGGGCTTATATATCGGCGATATACAAAAATGCTCGGGTCGCCCATTGACTTCAATGGGGTTCGTTACTCGAAACGAACTCTCGAGCATCACTGAAAGTTCGACTCGAGTAACGAGCACTCGAGCATTTTGGTGCTCGCTCATCTCTAATCATAATCTAAGATCACGGGTGTTTTTTTAAATAAAAACACCTAATTATAATAAAAACATATTCATGGCAAGTAAACTTTTCTGAACAAGTGTTTGAAAATATGTGGCTGAATGTGGAGGTGTCTTATGTGAGATCGAGATAAAATACGTCAACCCTGATGAAACATAAAAAAGCAAAGTGTAAATTGTAAGAAAAAGCTTCAGCGATACGTTGATTTGCTGCAGATGTGACTTGGAATTGATGCAAATTTCATGGCAAATTTAGGGCAAAATGTAAGGCATTGGTATGATTTAGTTAAAGGAGTTTTGCTATGACTGAAAGATATCCGCTATCCATAAGATAGGAGATAACTTTCAGATCTGTGAGGGACCAATCGCTGGGACCGCCATTGATTCCAAAAACGGGGCTCTAGCACATTCTTCAACTGAGGGCAACGGCAGTCACACACCCGCACTGCATTTCCATTCATTTCAATGTGACTGCTGGAAACAGCAAAGCACTTGAACTTGGCTACCTCTAGCAGCCTCACTTAAATGAATGGAGTGGCAGTTTGCATGTGCGACTGCCACTGCCCTTACTTAAGGACGTGCCAGAGCCTCGCTCTTAGGATCGGTGGTTGTCGCAGTGGTTGGTCCCTACAGATTAATAGTAATAAAAAATAGTGTTGTTAAAGGGGCCTGCTACTGTCAACAATTCCCTACTTGTTAGATGAGTCCCTTGACAATGAGCTGATCCCAAAGTGTCCCCCTATTGTAACCTCCAATGATCAGCTGCCATCTATGCAGAATTTAGGCAGTAAGTACTCAATTTCCCTGCAGTGCCACCACAGGGGGCATTAAAGGGTATGTCTGGGATTAGAATAACATAGCTGCTTTCTTCCAGAAACAGCATCATATCCGTCTATAGGTTGTGTCTGGTACTGCAGGTCAGCTGCATTCACTTCAATGGAGTTGAGTTGTAATACCAGATAAAACCTGTAGATAGGTGTAGCACTGTTATCGGAAGAAAGCAGACTTTTAAAAAAAAACTCTGGACAACCTGTTTAACTATTATTCTGGAGAAAGACAGGCATTTTTGACAGTAAGTATATTAGAATTCTGTTTTTACTGCAGACTGATGGGGTTAAAAACTAAAAAAATAAAACTAAAAAACTGGTTTGCATAAAAAACAACCTTAAGCCTGTGTTCACAATATGGTTTTGCAATTGACACATTTGTTAGGAAAATTTCCTTGGCGCTAAACATAAAGTCTCAACATGTACCACTGTATATCAGTGGCATACAAACAAACAATAAAGAACAAGGGAAATGGCATTCAGCAGGGGAGCTAAACAAAGGGGTAAGATTCCAAATGACTAAATGGCATATACTCTGTGCTGAATCAAGTTAAGAGACAAGTTGTGGCTGGAAGACATCTTTATGGCGGTCTGGGCAGGATGGAAAAGACAGGAAAAAATGAACTCCAGAGAGGATGTCACCTGCTCTATTTATACCCCAGTCTCCAGGAAGCATTTGTATCAGGAGTAAGGAAGCAAAATGCCCAAAAGAAATGATTTACCCCTGGTGGCAGCATAGACATCCAGGATCTGTCGCTAAAAAGCCAGGAAAATGCGTTGGAAAGGTTGCTTAACACAATCATCTCTTTCTCGGATTCATTTGAAGTGGCTCTTAATACAGTTTTCCGTTGAAGGCTATTCTAGATTGTCTTGTCTGGGGAGGTTAAGCTGGGACTGCTATACCTCTTTGCTTCCCCTTCCCCGTCAGTGTGAGTATACACCATTTAATCATTTGGATTTCACCCCTTTGTTTAGTTAGCCTGTTGAGCGCCATTTCCCTTGTTCTTTCTTGTTTGTGCTTCGAGCTTTCACCACCTGCATTGTGAAGTGGTGAAGTGAAGAAGGTGTCTTCCCTTGTTAGGGTGGCAGGTTGGGCTATTCATTATATCCCTTAGAATATTGGCACTACAGTGATCTTAAGGCTCTTCTGGATTCTTAGTGTGGCACTGTCTGGTGTTACATATCCAGTGGGTTACACTTGCAAACACTCATTTTTCATATTTGAGTGAACGCTATAGACTCTGGCTCTGATACAGTGGCATACTGTACATCGTCCATAAGGCCCAATGCAAGAAAATGCAGGCGATGCTTAAATTTACAGTAAGAAAAAGAAAAGGAGTACCGACATATACATCCATGGAGAATGCCAAAAGGACTCTTGTATATGTAATGTATATGGGTCTATGGACTTGTTCAGTGTTTGGATCTGCCAATTTCTCCCAGTGCAATAAATACATAAAAGTCCGTTATATTGTTGATTGCAGGGCTCTTTTACTGAACTTACCACCGCCCCTTTAAGAGTGCAATTTTCATTCTTTCTCTGGGCTTAATTTAAATGTTAAATGTCAATATTTATTTTTCATGAAGATCGGGATTCATAATTAATATACTTAGATAAACATAATCCCATTTCTAATTTATTTTTGTTGGGGCTCCATGGACATTTCATTCTTTATATAAGACCTAACAATTATATATGAATCTATTTATTTATTATGAGGCTCATTCAAATATTTGTTAAACCCTGACATTTTCTAGGGATCATTTTAATTTAGTTTTTTCCCCATTTTTCATATTTGTTGAATGTGCAAAAAAATAAACCTGATACAGCCACATGGAGCTACAATGGGAAAGATCAAATGATTTGAGCAAATTTCAACGAGGCCTGGTCATCGGTGCTGGACTAGCCGGGGCCAGGATTTCATACACTGCCAACCTTCTGTTTTTTTTTGTAAAGTTATGTAGAGAATATATTAAGAATGGTGTGATCAAGAAAAAAAATCCACCGAAAGGAAATCCTGTGAATGTAAACATGTCAATGAAAAATGGGGTTATAATAGGAAGATGTCAGTATAGAAGGGGCCTCTGATGGAGATAAATGGTTCCCCTGTCCCTTTGCTTTGACATTGGTTGGTTTGACCGAACATGTGGAGGCAGTTATCAGGCTCAACTCTGTTTCAGTCTGCAACTCAGCCAGCGGTTTAGTCATGGTGCCCTTTTCTATCATGATGGGCAAAAGTGTCAGAAAAAAAGTCCCTCGTCTCACGACTCAGGGCATGCAAGTACAGGTACAGGTCTGTGAGACAGCTCTCGATACGCACTGTGGGGTATAGGCTTCCAACACAACCTCCAAGGAAAACATGTATACTTGCCCATTCTCTGAAACTCAGATAAGCCGTACAGCTGTAAGTCACTGACAGTGCCCTTATTCGTGCTGAATTGTGGTGAAAATGAAACTGCAATAACAATATAGTCCTTAGTGTAGATAAGCCATACTCAGCTGAACGAAGTAATGAATCAGTGTTTTGATACCCACAATTACTGTTTTTCACTTAAGCTTGCATGTTCGTTTAGAGTACTCACAAAATAAAATGAGTCTTCAACAGAGCCGAGTCTTGGTGGTATCACAGCAATCTGTATGCACAGTATGCACTGTGCTCTTGTTAAAACAGTGTCAGTTTCTCTTCTCCGCATATAGAATCATAGAATGCTAGCGTTGGAAGGGACCTCCAGGGTCATCGGGTCCAACCCCCTGCTCAGTGCAGGATTCACTAAATCATCCCAGACAGATGTCTGTCCAGCCTCTGAATACATCCAGGGGGCAAGTTTTTTCAGTGGTCACCCTTAGGGTGGGGCAAGACCCTGTCCCACTAGAAACCAGTGAGGAGGAACACTTCTGGATAAGACAGAGTGGTCACACCCAGGAGGGATCCACTACCAACTCATATTAAAGTAACACCCCCCCACTAAAAATCACATATATAGTTCTGAACATTAATAAAAGCACCCTCTTTTACATCAGGAAACATTCTGATGAACAGGCGCTGCACAGTCAAACAAATGTGAGCCGAATACAACGCTGGGACTCCAACTAACATGTCAAAATGAACAACCTATCGTTCTCTAGCATGGATGGGCTACGACAGCTGATGACCAGTTCCAATGCCAGTACTGTCTAAGGGCTTCTTCAGTCGACCTTGATTTTGTCCCGTTTTGCGGCTGTGAAAATCATGTGAGCAAAACGGGATTAAACAAAACCATTGATTTCAATGGTTTTGTTTTGACTAGCCGGATTCTCGTGCATCAATACTGTGCAATAGCACGGTGTTTGAATAGTCAAAAAAAACCCTGAAAAACACTGCTTCATGTGCTAATACACTGTGCAGTGGTGAGCCTATTAGGGCATGTGGCCATCTGTTTATGCTCTATGAGAAACAGAAAGACAAGATTCGAGGGGGCAAAAGAGCGCAAAAATTGCACCATTGAGCAACAGAAAAACATCAGCTGGTCGTATCAATTCAGATGTCTGTAGCACCATGCTGGTAGCAGGGTCAGAATTGGCGTAAGCAGCATGAACTGATGAACCCTTCCTGTCAAGTCCAACATTTCAGGCTGATGGAGGTGGAGTAATGGAACAGGAAATATCTTTTGGGAACACCCTGGGTGCTCTGATACCTGTGCATGGACGCCGTGATGAATTGCTGTGATTTTAAGGACCAAAAGAGGTTCGACACACTGATAGATGAGGGTCTATAATAAATTATCTATCCAGTATATATCTTTACATATATCCCTCATCTTACTAAAATTATTTATTATGAAGTCAACAATATTTCAATGCTGTCCAAATTTGTTTGCAATGCTTTCTTCATGAAGTGGATGACAACACTGAAGGGCAACCTTGATCATATGCCACCATTACCTCCTCCTTCCCCTAGTATTTCTCTAGTAACCACCACAAAGGTCAGAAATATAAGGTTGTATAGCTGCTATTTAATTTCACAACAGGGACGACTGGGGGATGGACATGTTTTGCCTCTAGAACATTTGACTGACTGTGTAACTACAAATCTATATTATTTTTTAAGAAATAAGCAGTTTAATAGGTTTGTAATGTTCTGAAGTGCCATTGCTTTACTACAGAGCTTGCTTCTTACACGTGTTGTTATAATTTCAGCTGCCCTTTGCCATCATTCGTATAGAGATTGTAGACCAACTCTATTGACCTGTATAGGGAAGCATGCAGATTGCTTTGTAATGGTGATGTAAGGGGAAGGGCTCCATTCTACAGGGGAGTGGCTCTGCCTCTCTGTGAATAGCGGCCACTGCAGTTGAGATAGGCTCCGCCCTCTACAGGGACTTTTGCCAGGGAGATGGGTCCAGCCAGCTGTGCACCATCAAACATGTGAACATCTGGACTGAGGAGGCTGTGCACCAGAATTGTGAAGCATAATGCACCAGACAGCAGGGAGAGCCAATAGAATAAGCCGTGTCAGTGCTATATGAGCCTCCTCCACCCGCCAGTGCCATGGCCTGGGAAAGGATGGCAGAGGAGGGGCGCTGGCTGCTCCAGGTAAATGCCTGGACAGTGGCAAGAAACAGAGAAAAGTGGGAGCACTCTGTAGCACAGTTATGAGATTGTTCCACCCCACTCAATGATGTCATGGCCTGAGGACGGCTTTGTGCCGGGACTGTTAATGAGGGCTAGGCCCCATCTCTGGGTGAGTTCACAGTGGCCATATTGGCCATATGTAAGGAGGTAAACTTTCTGTGCACAAACAATGCAGAATGGACTGACAGCAGTTGCGACAGCAAAGGGAGCGGGGCAAGCAGCAGTGAATGCCTGTATCCCAATGGTGGAGATATCAGGAAGTAGAAACTGCAAATAAGCTGTAAGCTAGTAGGGGAGGAAGTGCTGGGACTTCGATGCTCAGGTGCAGCGATCTGCAGGCACCGGAGTGAGATTGCACTATGGAGAAAGAATTGCTACAGAGAGGACTAAAAATCTTGGAGCACAATGACTGGAACTGCTGATCGTCTGGACTGGACCGAAACCAGGATGGGTATGGCAGAGGACTTCTACATCCAGTCGAAAGAGAGATGCCACTTGCAAGATTATGTACCTTTTAAGTAAATCATGCCCTCCTATGGAGCGAAAACCCAACATCTATTTAAGTCAAGTTTAAGTTCATTTTGTAGGAAAAAAAAACTGCCTCCATCTGTCACCAATGTGCCATAACCCATCACCAACCTGGTTCAATGGCAACAAGCAGCTGATATTTCTAGAAGTACATGTGTACTTTGGAGAGGGATTTATCATTGCACTTGTGCCAGTTTCCTGTCTTTAAAAGTCACAAATTTTGGTGCATTTTTTTTGTTATTATGGCACACGCCACTTTTCAAGAAAGTTGGATTGGCATGTCAGATTTACTATAATTCACACCAGAAACTGGCATAATTTATGGTGCAAGTCTACTCCAGCTCATAGCTGACATATATTTGATTTCTGGGTCACAGACTGCCATAGGTGTGCCAAGTTTATTAAAAGCAATCTGTCAGCACCTATGATGCCTATAAACTACAGTTATGGGGCTGAAGCGCTGAATCTGGGGACGTGACACTCATACTTATCCTGCCCGCAGTTCCATAGCTCTCTGCTTGCAAAGCCGCCACTGCATGTATCTCACAAGTTACAAATGCTCATGATGACAGGACTACAACTCTCAGTGGGAACACACATGTATATAGTCCGTGGGATGCATGCACCAATGCCTCTGTAGGCAGACAGTGGTGGAATGGTGGGGAGGGTAAGTGTTACATCCCTGGATTTAACACTATGGGCCTGTAGCTAGCCAAGCCAAAATCCTATTGCACACTGATGAGGGGCAAAAACCCCAATCGCAGCTGTCTGTGTATGGTATTTTGACTTGGTTTGCAATTCTCAGTCATTGTTATAAGTCTATAAGGTCTGACATTGACTTGCAGGAATGCTGCCTTCCAATGGGTGGCGCCGCATAGGTATTATTCCACCTTCCCTCTTTGCACCCCTGGATTTAGCGCTTCAGCTTCTATGATCCTATAACTTTATGGGGCTCAGAGCAGTTAACAGGTTCCCTTTAAGAGTTGTGCAAGTCTTAATTAAGGTATGCTCACACATGGCACTTATATTTAGGTGTGTGCTTACAATACACAGTATATGACAGTACGGGCCAAGTGGAGGAGATGTTAAGATATCTGCAGCATAAATTGACTGATGGTGTGGATTTTAAAGTAGCAGCATGTCAAGCTTTGCTGCAGATTGTTGCTGTGGATTTCAGCCATTCAAATGAGCGGGTGAAATTCCCATCAAATCTGCACCAGAATCTGCAGCAGATCAACATGTGGCACATGCAGATTTTGCCTGGGATTCATTGCGGATTTTGCAGCGGATCTGCAACAGTATCCACAGGTGAAAATCCATTATCAATATGGAATGTCAGACGATTGACAGTGGGCAGTGGGGAGGGCCTACCTGACACATTCATAGCGTCAGGAGCCGAACCTAATATGAGCCCATATGGGGAACAGGGGAGAGTATGAACCAAGGAAAGACATCGCTGGCGTCAGCAGGAGTATAAAGTACACGCTGTTTTGGGCAATAATAGCAACATTTGGATATGCTAACATCAGCCTGCTTTTGGAGTACTGTGAGCACAAGACAGGTCCTCTTTAATGATTTTGGCACATCTCAGTGCACCACACTTTATATTAAGATGCTCGTAAGTAACACTTGTCATGTTGAATCAGGGCCTATATCTTATTAATTACATTGAGGATATGCTTCAAATCAACCCACTTATTTTGGTAAAAGTAGAAAGCAATGGCAGATGTGTAAGGGGGATGGTTAGAATGCTGGGTTCACAAAACAAAGGGCCCAAAGTACTCCCATGGTTGATATTTGCAGTGTTATTTATACCAGTAATGATGGTTATTGTGGCAAGATTCTTTATAAAATGCTGACCCCTAGTGGTCTTGTATAGTTATTGTTTTCCTTTCGGGTTTCTATATAGAGTAAATGATCTGCTATGCCATTGATTTCTGTGGGTCACGAGCGGTGTGACATCATTAGAGGTCCTTGAGCTCACTAGGATCCTAGGAGGAGGTCATGCCAGGATGAGTTGAATGCTAGTTGGGTGCTGTCTCAGGCCTCCAGTTAGTCGGTATCTGGCTTGAAGAGAGAAGCCAAGATGCAAGTGGCAAAGAGCTTCCATGTTTTGGGGAATCCCCGTACTGTTATGATTGATGGGTTTTGGAGCCTCCAATGACTGTAGTCACTTGCAAGATCTATGACTATCATTGGCAACTCAGTGACTAACCTGACACTGTGGTATTGCAACAAGGACTTTGTAGAGACACCTGTGAGTTGTTCATATACTGGCATTGCTATTAGTATGGTTCGGCTTAGGAACCACGGCCTTAAGCCAAAAAGGGAGACTGTCAAGGGTAATGCATGTAACAGTTATTAATGGACTGTTTATGAAACTGTTCACGCTGTTTAAAGGCTTGCACCTCTGATAACTCGAAAGCTGTTTGTTAATTCCTGCCTTTTGGTTCGTTAAGGTAACCCTCGAAGCATTATGGCCGGTCCTGTCTCTATTGTATGCCACAAGCCTCTGCCCCTTCGGTTGCATGCTTGTGACCATAACTATTTCCATTCTTATGGGCCTGTGGCCGAGACCCACATAGTAATCCCAAATCCCAATCTCAGGAGGAAAGGAGACCCTCTTCGCTGTTGGCAGTACCCATTAGCACTCAGGAAAAGGCTCAAGTAGGAGAAAGGCCCCTATCCTTGAACCTCATACACCACCCAAGGGCCGCTCCTTTCAGATCCACCCTGAATATTCCTCACTCTGCTATCTAGTTCCAGACACCAGTTCTTTACAGCTACATTAAAAATACTTGAACATCGTGTCCTGAAGCTACAACCAAGTCAATGGCATTCTGTGTATAATAGTTCCTATGCAATAGTGGCTATAAAATCCACTGTCATCATGGCATTACCAAGAACGAGGTGTATGGCGTTCCCTTCCAAGATCCAAGCCGTTCCATGTACTGAGTAAGCAATTTCTCTGCAGGACAACAGCCAAGAGCAAATATTCTGCTCGGTCCGTCTGATGGATTTGGTGTCTTCATAACAAAATTAAAATTTCAGCAAACAAGGGCCGGTACTAAGGCCTGCGCTGAACAAATGACAACTCCAAACTGCTAACTCCTTTTGCTTATTCTTTGCTGTGCGCACCCCATCCGTCTCTCCCCAGATTATATTTTCAGCTGCATTTAATGAAGATCATTTATTAAAGAAATGCTCAGGCCCTGCTCCGGCCTCAGACAGATGCACTCACTAATATGAATCATTTCTTTAAATTGGATTATTTTGATGGAGGATCAGGCTCCTGCATTCTGCAGAACGGGGAGCCGCGGCGACTAGCACAAAATCGTGACAGGGAGGCAGTTTGCGCTCATTAAAAAACAATCTCGTGCTCAGAGCAGGATATAGAGATATGGCATCGTTATCATTTGCAGTCAGCGACACTGCTCGGGCCCCGCTCCGTGCAGTAACTGCTGCGATCCTAGGGAAGGAATAATGAGCACGCACAAAGCTCATTTCACTCTTGTTTACTTAGGCCCATTGTAAAATTTACCGGAACACGTCCACGGGTGTCGACAAAATACATTAGAGACATCTTCTCACTGCTGCTCCATCAATGGAATGATAACATTGAGACTTAATGAACAGTGGGGAATATCTGCCTGCCAGCATTTCACATCTCACAATATGTGCAAGACATTCCTATGAGACAAGTGACAACTTAAAGGCAAACTTCGGTCAAAAATAAAAATGTGGCTATCACATAATATTTGTCTGGGTGGTAGCTTCAATGGAACCTAGCAGCTGAGGTCACCACCTACAGTAAAAAATAAGCTAATAAGTAAGACACAAATAATAATCACTGCTTTACCGCTGCTGAAAAACAGGAAGAATGTGGATAATAGGGGTACTGATGAGCGAACTTTTGAAAAGTTAGATATGGTGGGTTTGCCAAACTTTGGCAACAAGTTTGGTTAGGTCCAAATTAGTTTGAACCGAGCTAGAAATTAAACATACCACCTAAAACTGGTGTATAACACTGTCTAAGAGCCAGAAAAACCTTGTGTAATATTCTTAGTGTGTTATACAGGGCTTTTATGGGTCTTACACAGTGTTATGCACCAGTGTTCAGGGCTAGTGATGAGAAATGGTACAACCATGTTTCGAGTAGAACTTTTCTAAAAGCTCGTTTTGGGTTTGATTCGAAACAGGTATCTACTGGTTTGATTCGGTCAACGGTAATGGAGGGGTTCGGGTTCTGTTTGCTGTTCATATTCTTCAATATTTATTGGAGTAGGGATGTCCTGAATATCTAATGTGGAATAGGGGCAGTCATCTTTTTTCAAGCAGTCATCTTGCCGAAACGTCGCACCTGCGCTTTATAGTAATGGACCACGTTTAATAAAGGCAGCCTAAAGGAAGTCCTAGATGTCTGTCTCGTGATACTATGACCCTTTTCTGTTGCATGTTTTAGAGGTGGCACTCCATGGTCTTATTATTACAGAAACACTGTATTTTTTTCTATTTCACAGTAAGTAGTGTAATCAGGGCTGACATTTAGGGAGGATACATAGGGCACATACTCTGTGAATAGCACCACCCTTGGGGTCTAGGAAGCCTCTACCACCCACCCTCCCCAATGACCTTACAGACTTCCGAGACGAGGACAATTGTTCCTGCAATGGGTGGTCCAGGTGCTCCCACCAACCTTACTCCAGCCTTGCGTGCATTTTAAGGCATATTTTATACTTATATTGGATGATGTAGTATACGGACATCTACGTTGTGCTCTTAAGTCTCTCGCTCTGCACCATGCAGTCTGCTCTAAGTAGATACGCAGATAAGCTCCCCAATTCTGCTGGCAGAAGAGAGAGTTTATCTGTGCATCCCCTGAGAGAAGGCTGCACAGTAGGAGACTTCAAAATGCAAGGCATACCTGGGTGGAAAACAACAAGTGATAAGCGACGGCCCAGTACTCCCACTGGGCTGTGCACCTTCATTTACAAGTGTCTTGGAAAATTTTTTGAACATCTATTACTCAGGTATGTCTTTATCAGCATTGATGGCAAAAGCAGTGTGGGAATGATAGATAATGCACAATGGTAGCACTGCTGTTGGTTAACTGGCCTTAAACTGGTGACATGTTCCCTTTAAGTAAGGTACAAGGCGAAGAATAACATCTGGATATACAAAATTAAATTAGTGAGTTGCTAAAAGTTACAACCTCCACCACATAAGTAAATCCTAAATATATACAGCCCTGCCCCGTATGCCTAGATTAAATTAGTCAAGTAACTACGCCTAGTGAACTGGGGTCAGTACTCGACTCACCCTCACATTTTCATGCTGGCGTTTACATTAGTCAAGTAACTAGACTAGTTTAGAAGAACAAAACTCCAGAAAAATAAAATCCTTTCTTCTACGGCTATTCCACTCGACTATGCCCTGCTGGATGGTCTGTCCTGCCTGTTCATGCATAGAGTTTGCATGGCAAGTTCACAGGAGAGTGGGAAAGGAGAGGGCAACTATGCTGTCTGCTCTACCACTAGGCTCTCCTGTTTACTGTTAATTAGATCAGTGTGTTTAACTGGTCAAATAGACATGTTTTTCTTTACTTGCCTGTCTACTTGAATGACTACTCCACCAATATAAACCAGGCATTCGAGTGTTCCTCCAGTTTGAGGGCGGCTTCAGGTCAGCGTATACATAAATACGTCTACGGGGCCCGTTGTTGCCCAAATACGCAGAAAAATACAGCGTGTGCAAAAAAAGGAGATCAGAGCAAACACATTGAAATCAATGAGTTCTATATCCTGTATTTTGGGCATGCGGTTTTTGCATGCAAATATGTCCGCCTGAAGAAGCCCTTGGAGAATGTTCTTGTCAAGGTATTCCCTGCTCTGTGTACCCCAACAATTGCTATAATGAAGGATCTGTGAATGATACTTGTCAGAACAATTTTGGCTCTTCCATTTCTCATGGCTTCATTGGGGAAAGGAGTTGATGAAGGGCCGTGGACTATAATACATTCTCATGACCCATCTTCATATCTCTCAAGTTGAGAGGGTGACAGAAGCTGAATAGATGGCAAATGAAGGTCAGTGCTTTGGCTATAAGGTGGAGAGCCCATATGATAATACTGAGCTTTAATACCAAAGGAGCAAGAGGTATTTTCATGGGGACAAAAGTAGAGTAGGTCTTCTGATATTGTAACTTCAATCAATGATAAGTTAGTGGAGGAATACAATATTGCAAAAAAATTTTTTAATTGATAAAAATGATAGGGGATCATATGCAGAATTTTCCTTCAAGGGGATTGTCTGGGGAGGCTAAATAGTTACCTGGACCTGCAGTGTTGGAAGTTCCATTTCCAGCATGATTCGAACACCGGGTCACGTCGTATGCCACTCTCACCATGTCCATCACGGTATCAAGCCTGCTTCCTTCTCTGTGTCTGCATCAGATGTGGCAGAGAAGAAGGCTGGCTCAATTATTAAGATGAGCTGAACAGCCAACCCCCTTGATGATGTGACAGGCACAGAAAGAGGTACCATGTGACCCAGTGTTGGAACCCCGGAGCTGGAAGTAGAGGTTCCAACACCGCAGGACATTATAGGTATTTAGGTGCGCTAGACAAACCTTTTAAGATGGATTTTGGGCAGAATTCTTCTTTAAGGATCCATCACCTTGCTTACATTTTGCATAAAAGTAAAGAATGAACATATAAACATTAAAATAAAGTCGTATACTGCTTTGCGTTCTTACAGCGGGCCAAATGTAATTGATTAAAAAAAAGAGCTTGCAGTATAACACAATGCATGGCAGAGCAAAAATAATTTAGAAGTGAAATGTATTTATCTTATGAAAAAACGGATAGTCCCAATTTCAAGGACTATTAAGTTTTTTTGTACATGATTTTGCTATGAATTCTCCATTCTTTATTCTAATGTACATGGTTTTTACACTACTCTGTGTACTTTGTCATTTCACTATAGGCAGAAGACACCACGCATTTATATCAGAAAATCAACAGGGGCAGACAGCCTGCGCGATTTCTGGAGCTTAGAACATCCAGAGATTGCGCTCCAGCTGAGATTTTCATTTTCAGGGATAAAGTTCTCATAGTAAATCTCTTAGTTTTTGTTTCCTTATGAAGAAATATAGCTTCATGGTTGAACATTAATACAAAAACACAAAGAAAAAAATGCTCTGTACACACAACCAGGAAATCAACTGCGGGGAATTGTATTTCCCTAAAGCAGCTCCTCTTCCTAACACTTGCTACAAAGATAATTTGTAATTATCTATCTATCTTTCTATCTATCTATCTCTCTCATATCTATCCCATATCTATCTCATATCTATCTCTCATAGCTATCTATCTATCTATCTATCTATCTATCTCATATCTCTCTATCTATCTTATCTATCTCTCTATCTATCTTATCTCTATCTCTCTATCTATCTCATATCTATCTATCTATCTATCTATCTATCTATCTATCTATCTATCTATCTATCTATCTATCTATCTATCTATCATACCTGTCTCATATCATACCTGTCTCATATCATACCTGTCTCATATCATACCTGTCTCATATCTATCTATCTATCTATCTTATTTGTCTCATATCTATCTATTTATCTATCTATCCCTCATATCTATCCCTCATATCAATCCCTCATATCTATCCTATCTGTCTCATATCTATCTATCTCATATCTATCTATCTCATATCTATCTATCTATCTATCTATCTATCTATCTATCTATCTATCTATCTATCTATCTATTTATCTATCTATCTATTCTTTCTTTCTCCTATCTATCATCTATCTAAAATCTATAAATCTAATATCTATCTATCTCATATCTATCTATCTATCTATTCTATATATCCACCCATCCATCCATCCATCAATCCATCCATCGGCATAACTTGAAGCTTCTGGTCCCCCATGCAAAATCTGTAACAGGCCCCCCCTATATGGAGAAGAGAGGCCTTATGGGCCCCTATAGATACGCCCCTGTATCTATCTATCTATCTATCTATCTATCTATCTATCTATCTATCTATCTATCTATCTATCATCTATCATATCTATTTATCTATCTATCTCTCTATATATCTCTCTCTCACATCCATCTATCATCTATCATATCTATTTATCTATCTATCTCTCTATATATCTCTCTCTCATATCCATCTATCTATCTATCATATCTATTTATCTGTCTATCTCTCTCATATCTATCTATTTATCTGTCTATCTCTCTCATATCTATCTATCTATCTCATATCTATCTATCTATCTATCTATCTATCTCAGATCTATCTCTTTAATTACACATTACAATAGAAAACATGCTACAGTTATAAATCTAACTAGAGAAATCCGTTCTCAAAAACTGAGTCACTGTACGTTTTGAAAGGTGGAAGACAACCCTTAAGGGTGTACCATATTTTGTATGATGGGAGAGACTGCGCAATGCACATACAAACATGTTCTTCACTACTTACAGTTCCATGGGTAACAAAAAAAGAGTAATAGTTGAAAACATACTTATGTGACCTCCATACAGTTCATGTTTTAGTCATAACTGAACTGCCTTTGGCATTAAATAAATACAACACATCACCAAAATCCCACTTGATTAATTCTGGGAAGGTCCAGAGTGAGATGAATGCAGCTAAAGCAGGAAATCCATCGAGGAAAACATGCTGCAGTCTGCAAGAGGACTGCAAATTGCTAGAAAAGTTATTTTTGAGCAAGCTAACAACTCAGAAGATAAAGCTAAGGAGTAATAGTTTAAAACTAACAAATGATGAAGCCCTGGAGGAGCCAGTTCAGAGAGTGAAGTCCCAATCTAATTGATTTTATGGTCACCTTGAAAACAGCTACCTAACCACAATCCGCATGCAACATGACGAAGCTTAAAGGGGTTATCCCACTTCTAGCTGTTGTCACACAGCTTCATACACTGCACAGTGGCCCAGGTTGGTACTGCAGACTGAATCCTATTGAAGTGAATAGGACTTGGCCTGCAGTACCAACCTGGGCCACTACACAATGTACAGAGCTGTCTGGAAACAGCTAGAAGTGAGACCACCCCTATAAAGAATCCACAGTGTAAGGACTCACACACATGGCTATAATGTCATGTTTAGTTCAAGCAGTTTGCACAACCAAAGGTAACAATCCACAGAGAAACAGACAGGATGGAATCAATAACCAAAAATACAGGTTAAACTACCAAAGGATAGCATAAAAAAGTATGGCAAAGTATAGGGAACTATACAAATGAATTCGCCAGAACCACCTGAACCGGTCTGATCCCTCAAGTGGAGCACCTGTCCCAAAAAAGCAACCCCACAATGAGAGAGAAACCGCATGCATATCCGATACTAACAGGCGATAACTGCGCCGAACACTAAACCTCCGTACCTAACTAATCTAAATCCTGTCTGAAAGCCTTATAATGTAATACTAAAACAACAGACTGCTGAAAGGGGTTGTGTCACTACCAAAAAAACATTTCTAACAGCTGGGCCTGGTATAAAATAAGAAAAGGAGTATACTCACCTCTTTTAGCCCCGCTGGACACAGCTGAGTGACTCCTATAGCCCCGGCTCCTGGTGTGTACATCCAGTGGAAGTCAGATGACCACTGTGGCTAATCAGAGGCTGTAGCATCACCATCAGAACTCTTGGCATCATCACTCACATCCTTGGTGCTATGATGCCAGTGGTTCTGGACAGTGAATCTGTGGCCTCTGATTGACCACAGCAGTCACCTGACTCCCTTCGGATATACATGCCGGAAGATGGACAAGGCCACAGGAGCCACTCTACTGTGTCCCGCAGGGCTGAAGAGAAGCAAGTATACTGTCTTTTTTATTATATAACATACCCAACTGTTAGAAACTTTTTTAGTAGTGATGAAACTCCTTTAAATAGTAAAAACTCTGGCTTAGCAAGTAGTCAGAATACAAACAGTATAACTGGCACCTAGAACCAAGGGACCAATTTATATTCTTTACAATTACATCTGATAGGCTGACTGGGTTAACAGACAACCAAGTCAGCCTTTCAGCGCTAGCACTTGAGGGAGATTTTACTCACTTGTGCCCAGTCGTAAATGACAGCATGGATACGCCACTCAGCACATCACATGGTCCAGGTGCTGATGTCACCTCGGACCCATCCTGGATCCTGAAAGTCATAGCACCATTGACACCATGACACATATTACGGCTTTATGTAAAGGTGCCCATACATCTTCAATAGCCATCAGCCGAATGTTTGTTCAGGCTGCCAGCTATTTCTCCCGGTTTCCCCCATACATATGATTGTTCGGTTGGATGAAATGTTGATGTGCTATGCATGGGGACAGTGGAAAAAGCCAAAGTCAAACTTGCGCCATCCTTCTTTCTCCTAACATCATCTGTCGAGGGAAAGTTGGGATGCCTCCATACACATGCGACAGCTGTCTGGTCCTGCTGAAACTGGTGGGTTTGGATACCTTTTGTTAACGTGTATGGGAGCCTTAAGTTATGGGTTGAACAATTAAAATCCTGATTAAATCCAATAAAACATGAAAAAGTCAGAGAACGTCACTTCCCTTCCTCCGCATAAAAGTGAATGGGATGGAAGATCCTCAAGCTCAAATACGACGGTAACAAGTGAAGTGGAGAAGCATGAAATGATTGTAATTTTTTTTTACTAATTTTAAAATTGGAAATGGCTAATTTTTTATTTAAAAGACAAACTGGTACAATTAGTTACGAATGAAATATTATTACCGTATATAAGGGAACTAACGGATCAATAATAGTAAATAATGAAGACCTTGAGTATCTCAGTTGTATTTTCTTTAAGGCTTTACAAACTGTGAATGGGTTAAGAAACTAACAAGAGATAATGCCATAGAAGGAGAACTTGTGTTCATCACTTAGGCTCAAATTAGCAGCCCAGATTCCCTCATCCATCTTCTCCAAACTGCACACAGTGCTGACTCGAACTCAAACACAGTTATATTTAAAGAATCTATCATGTCAGCTGTGATTTAGATGGTGGATTTCTTAATTGTCTTCCTTTATTTCTCCATATGTCTTTTTCAAGGCGTTAGCTGTTCCCGGCGCTGTCTTAAAGCAGCAATCTGAATTTCCTGAGAGCCTGGGTCCATCATTCTTTAATGTTATTTAAAGTGTCATTTAAAGGAAGAGAAATGTACTGTCACCAAAACAGCCTCCTAGCATTTTGTTTTCTGAAAGAAAAGCTTAGTACGCAGATTTGTAAGTTAATAACCCCCTCCTTCAATCCCAACCAGCTAAAAGGGCAATAAGCAACTCACAATAAACAGTTTATATGAATGGGGTGACACCTTCTACTAATTTCATTTTGGCCAATTCCTGGTCATCAAAAAAAAAGTTAGATTTTCATTTCCTAGTTCCATTAGTGGTAATATGGAGATCAGAATCCAAATGGTGGTGCCAGAAATCACAATGTCACAAAGTAGAGCAAATATCTTTAGCACCAGCAGCTGCTCTCCCAAGTAGAAACAATACCCTTCCTGACTCATATCTATAGGAGTCTGACTAGCCATGCCCAAAATCTGCTATACACTGATGAGGGGGTAATCACCCCAAAACAGTCTGTCTGTGCATGGTTATCTTTTCCTTCTGGAGAAGACTTCGTCTTTGGCTCATAATTTCCAGTCATTGTTACAAAGCCTGTTAAAAAGTCTGACACTGAATTGGAGGAATGCTGACTTCCAATAGGTGGTGCTGAAGAGGTATTGTTCCATCTTTTTATTTGCATATTTCCTAGAGGAGCATGCATAAGTCTCCTCACACCTTGTAGGTGCTCTCCCTAAGGTGAAATGATACCTGTAGTGACCAACAGCAGCAGTCTAAATGGTTAACTGACCACCAACAGGGAATCCAAAGAGCAGAAAAACTCAAACCATTGGCTTGGAAAAAATGTGTGGTTGACATTTTGCCATTGTTCATGTTATTGTGTCTTTTGATGCACTAAAAAAGGGGCATATATTGGATATTTCTGTTGCATCTGCTCTTTGTAATTGCTGTGCTACTCATAAACCCTTCTTCAGGGTTAACAAGTAGATATAATGCATTATATCAGCATAATCTGTGATCATGTGAGATCTCACACCCCGGAACCTCCACAATTGATCACCACGAGCCACAATACATAACCCCTTTGTATCACTGTAAACATAACAATGCTGTTGAAGTACTCAGGAAAGCAGGAGAGGCGGTAATCTATGAAATAAGTGGTCCTGTCTGGTGGTTGTGCGTAGGTAGCGGCAGAATAACATGACTAGAATAGCACATATCTGAGGCAGATTCTGCTCACTAAAGTATATATAAACCGAGTTAGGTTACTTACATAGACACAGCAGGCAGCAGAGAACAATGTGTGAGACTCAGTTGGCACCAAGGGATGCTTTGTTGTGGTCCTAGGCCTATAGATTGTTAAGTTCCAATGATTTATGTTGGAGGTGTGATGTAGGCCCAATAGACAAAGTAGCCTTGGCTCCCCATGGATCTTACATATTATTTCAAGCAACCTCTTAAAATTAACTTTGCCAAAGGCTGCTCTTCCATATAGGTAAGACACCAAAATTATAAATGGTACATGGTAAGTGGGGAGACCTACTAGACAATTTGCACTGGGGCCAAAGTGCTTCAAGCTACATCTCCAGTAAATATTTTGGAGTTCAATGGCTGATACTCACTGTACTACAGTCACTATTATGAAAACAAATTTCAGTGAACCTTCAAGAATCTTCCAAAGGAAGACAAGAATTTATCTGGTGGTAAAATAGCGGGTAAAATATTGAAGAGGCTTTTCGCCTGAATGTCTTTTTCTTCCCACAAAAATGTTTGAAATATGCCATTAAAAGATAGAAAAAGTTATGGCTAAAACTTGTCAAGCCTCTTTGTCCCTTCTCTGCCATCAACTCAATGACAATTCTGTCTTGACATAATTTATATGAGCCAGACTGGTTGCTAGGAACCCTAATGAGAAGACCGTTCCTGTTAGGCAGGGGCAGACTGTCAGACACGGTTCAGCTTACCAACTGGATTGGCACTGTACTGACAGAGAGCACCTTGGCAGTCGTAAAGCCATGCCATGTACCATATCAACCTCTGGTGCTAATCATATTTCTTCAGCTAATCACATGGAACTCTAGACCTTATGAATAGCTCTTAATACCAGTCATGCTAAATATACAATAATATCAGGTAGGATTACTGCTTAGATACATTTCATTATTTTTTGGGTGTCCATGGTGTTCTTTGACTGAATGGCGCATTGCTAGTTCACCCAATAAAGTTATATTCAAACTTTTTTCACCTTTCTTTTCTTAAAGTACTTTTGGCACTTTCTCAGTTACCTACCTGTGCTAGTCCTTTTTTCCCCGCGGCTCCTGAAATGTCTCAGTAAGGGCGGTTGGCATCTTTCGGCCTCTTCAGTTGCACTTTAAGTCTCTTCATGCCAATTTGAAAGCCATTCATAGCCTGTATGGCAGCCTGGGCACTAGCAGGATTGTCAAAACTCACAAAACCTGTCAAAACATGAAGCAATGTGGGGGCTTAACAAGCCGAAGGCTACCGGGGACAATACACATAGAGCGATACCATTATGAATGACCATGGGTAGGAATATAGATAGATGAGAGATGGATATAGTACAATACATTGCATATCCTACAAAGCAGCACCCATGATTAAGATAACTGCAACTACAAATCCAAGATTCTCACCCTATCAGACGGCTTCAAGTAATTTACAATCAGCAAGAGAGAAGAAACACATGTTAAAGTTATATAGGATGAGCTACTGAACAATAGTCACTGCTTTCTATGGAGATTGTAACATAATTCCGATTCTACTCTTCTCATTTTTACAACTTTTTTCCCTTTGGCAAAATTAAACAATACCAATGGTTTCTAGCCTTAATCACTTAAAATCATTATGATAAAGATGCAATAGAAAACTATCTTCTCGTGGACACGTATGAAGTCTTCAACTGAAGAAGGAAGCGTAGAGATGGATTTATAAGGTCATCTCCGTTGACAATAATATATATTGCAAAGAAAAGCCAGAATCTAAATTGTAACCAGACAGCTATTGACATAAATGAGCTTCCATAGCTAAAATCTATCATTTTACTCTACTTCGTAGGCTCTATGGGGTTCTTATATCCTACAGCTATTAAAGGGGTTGTCTCATCAAAGAGGACACCATTCAGATTAGAGCTGCCACCAGACATTTCATCTGTAGTGGCCATTGCTGGGAAAAGTAAAGGCTATAAACACCTTTTTTAAAAACAATGTGTTTTTGGAAATGAAGACTTAGAAAAAGGAAAACAAACTTTTTGTAATTAGTTTTGCTTAAAAATTTCTGTTTATTTGATTTCTATGCTTGTAGTGCTTTTCAAGGCACTACAAACTTGAGGACTGAAATTCTAGCAAATTATGTCAGTCATAGAAAACTGACAGGTTGTTTCTCAGCTCCTCCTCTAGCCTGGTTCCCTGTTGCGAACATGCATTCACTACCTTTTTACTGAGGTATTACAAAGGGCTGCGTGACAGTCTCAGTGGATGGAGAAGAGCAGAGACAACTACTATTACAGAGCCTGTAATTCACTCCTGGTGAATTTGCTGCTCTTTTGGGAGTGAAGAGAAAAGGATCAGAAAGCGGATGAGATATCTGTGTAGCATTGAGTGGGTGTGGTTATGCTACACAACCTCTGAAAAATGAGAAGGGAGGGGGTGCTGATCTTGTGTGCATTCATGAGAGAGACCAGCTGATCAGTGCTGAAAACACGCCATGCCTGAAACTTGAATGTAGGAGAGACTGAAAACCAAGTATGAGGCTTTCTAAATGTATGTCAAGGAAAACTCAATGCAAAAAGATAGATAAATGCACCATTTTTTCTGCAGGGGCTTAGGAAGATGTATTGATGTTTTCATGAACAAAGGTTTCTATAGCCTTTAAGAATGACACGGCATGAATAACTGTCTATTTAATACATGATAACTCGAATCCACCAGAGTCTTACAAAATGGTTCTCTGTATTTGTCTCATGGAGAAGGTATCACAAGAGGAAAATATAGACAGAAGATGTCTTTATGAGACAACCCCTTTAGCTGAACTCTAAGTTTCAACCTTAGTATGGGTAGAATCACTGGGAAGATACCTTGGGTCATTCACAGCAACGTCCTTTAATGACTAATGGATTAGTTATAAAGAGGACTGTAAGCACAGTAGATTATTTTACAAGAAATAATTCAAATAAGTGATGCACAAAAACAGCTACATACTAACTTCAAATTTTCTACATCTGTATCTGAAAAAAATCTACCATCTTGGAAGCCTGTGACAGAGGTATTGCTAGGGAAGGGCTATCAAGACATGTGCAACAGGTGCTCCTTGCCAATAAGTCACTTTGCATTGGCTAGGGTACAGATGTAGCCGGGTTTAACTTGGCTCTGAACACATTGAGATAACTTTCTGTGCCATAGTAAGCGCCGCGGAATATGTTGGTGCTATTTAAATAAAGATTATTATTATTTGCTTTTTTCTGTGGCTTAAGATAAATTGTAGCTGAAAGTTATCACAGTAAAGTTGAACTTGGTTAAATCGGTACCTAGGTACTGGACTAGGAAAGCAAATCAACTCCTTGTCTTATGTGAAAGAAAGCCTAGCCACAACCCTGGCCTATGATAAAAGAAGGGAGGATTCTTTTGCTGGAAGAGAGATCAAAGTCGACCATTTGCTAAATGACCATTTAACAGTATTCAGCATTTCTTGAGGCATATGCCTTTTTGGCAAGGACTATGAGGAGGTCTCTGTTTGTGTACTTCTATCAGCTCTGCAGCAGGTTCATGCTTAAGCAGGAAATTATGGCTAACAACAGACTAGAGACCTCTAATGGATGGCTATGGGTGTAGTAACCTATGAAGTTTCTATTAATTAAACCTGGGAGGTAACAAGTCATGACTCAGAAGAGGGCCCCACCTAGAAAGGTTTAGTTATCTTTGTAGACACTGTAGTGCAAACTTTGCATCAATTATGGAATTCATATGTTTGGTGATATAAAAAGGGCAAAGGGGATAAATTCTCAGAATTTGTGTTTGCCAATTGTGAAAGAACTTGTCAGAAATTTATTTTAAAACCATTCGGCAAAGTGGAACGTAAACTTTCCACACGAAGTAGTTCTTGGCTTTCTAACCTGTACCAGATTGCTCAGCCAAGGGTTTCTGCCTGATTTCACCTTCAACGGCATGAACAATAGAGACACCTGCACACTTGTTCCATTGTTACCCACTGAAGTAATTGATTCATCTTACTCATTACCCTGAAAAATAACTAAATTTATCTGTAATCACATTGCCAATACACCTGTTGGCAATTCTGTTTGCTCTGCAAGGGCATATTTGGACCACATAAATTAATTTCCAAGCATTTATACTGCAATAAACAGGAATGCTTGGTAACGTACTCATGAAATTCTTTTTACTTGGTGATGAGGCACTAAGACAAATATTAATTTAGTGAATAATAATATCAATAGCATATTTTTAATAAGACAATGCTTCTTTCTAAGATCCCATGCCCCATTTCTCAGATCAAGAAGTGTCTCATTCCTAGGCTTAGGAAATTGACTATCCCTCCACCAAGGGTACTATAGGCTGAGGTTTTGGACTCATTAAGGCACATGGAAGAGCTCAGATCTCTAGATGATAATCCTTTCTCCAACTTTTATTTCTCCTGGGCCTTAGGGCTAAACTTTAGGGAGTCACCAGATTTTTCTGCTTGGCTATTTAATGGTACCATTCCGTCCTCGACTACAGAATGTAGCTGTATGATCGGCCTGGACACCATCTGAGGCACCAGAGCTCTCCTTCTCTCTTTGGTTCTTTTCTTTTTCTTCTCTTCTCTTCTATTCTCACATTATATGTACTTGTTAGTTTTGTTTGCCATGCTTTGTAGTGTTGAAATTCACTAGTATTTCACTGCCACTTACTTAAACTCTGTAAGTTATTGTATTGGTCATGTAGAGGTAACTCCTCGCACTGAATATTGCCATACATTTGGCCACACCCCTACTAAAAGAATTGTCAGTGAGATAAAACTTCTATGTTCTACTAATAGACATTGTCTTTCAAAAGATTGTGTCAACTTAATCTAGTGATATCCATTTTGAACTTCCAGCTTTGAAGAGTTGACTTCTTCCTGTTCTTTGTACTATGTCCTTTTTTTGACTAGGATCCTTAAGGGTTGAGAATTTTTGATAACTTTGCTTGACAATGGATCAATATTGTTATTTAGATGGTTTTGTTCTGAAATGGGAATTTAAAATGAAGCATCAAAGTGGTGTGCTCAGTGTCAGGTTGAGGCTGCCCAGACTGAGAATATTTACTGTAAATGATGTACTGAAAAGGAGCACTCAATTTCAGCCTGAAGCTGCTAAAACTCACATGTGATAGAAAATCTGTACTATTTATCTTTTTTAAAAGTATAAGAAACAGCTTTAGCATCAGGGAATTAATGAGTACATTGATTTGTACATAATTAGTCTAAAATATCTAAGAAGATAGTATCACGGACTAGTTTATTCTGTAAAGATGAGCTGGACTAAGATCCACCCAATATGTACAAGCCTTGTTCAAAAACTAAGGAACCTTTTTTGACACCCAGACACTTTTTAAACCTTGACTTTTTTTTACAGATTTCATTTGGGATTAGTTTTTGTAAATTGGAAAAAGGTAAGTATGTTTTTGGTATGTGGTGAAAGTGGTTGTGATATCCAGCTTCTAGAATGAACCTTTCATTCTCAATGCATCTATAGGACATTTCTAAAATAACATCCAACCAATGAGGAGGGTATGGGGGATGGGTATCCTAGATTTACAGTATAGAATTGGTTGTGATATGTTTTTTTTTCTTATATTTCAATTTCTTTAATTCACATTTTATTTTTGGATTCCTTCTATTTCTAATAGAGAAGTTTGGTAACGTATGGGAGCAAACTAATCAAAATCTTAATATTGTTGTTTACATATATAGACCCATAGACAGGTAGAGTTGGAAGGGACCTCCAGGGTCATCGAGTCCAACCTCCTGCTCAGTGCAGGAGCAGGGGGTTGGACCTACATATACTAACCCTCAATTTTTAGTGGGCAATGTTAAAAGGGTTGCTCAACTCTTAACTATTGATGACTTATCTTCAAGATAGGCCACAAATGGTAGATTGTCAAGGGTCTGCTGCCTGGGCCCCTCAGCAATCAGCTATATGCTTGGCTGGTATGCCCATGCAGTGCCCAGGCTTGGTATTGAACTAATAAGGAAAAATACCAATTATCAGTATAGTTTTTCTATTTCTTAAATGCCAATATATTATGAGCTTGACACATTCCTATATATACTGGGTTAACATTTGCCTTAAAAGCTACAAGGCCTTATGCCTGCAGTGTTCTTCCTATAATGTAATGTAAAGAAAAAGGGGCAGATTTATTTTCAAAATACAACAGTTTTCTGATGCAAATTACACCAGAAAACTATCTTACATGCTTTGTGCCACATTTACTTTGCTTAAGAAACTTTAAATACTTTTTTAACTGTGTCTGACCTAAGGGCAATTTTTTTTTTAAGAGTGGGTGTGATAAAAATTGCACCAAAAATTCAAAGTGTGCCAACAACTGCACCGTAAATTAGCACAATTTTTGTCATAAACTAAGCCAACTAAAGGGTGATCTAAACTTATACTAGACAGTCTTAAAATTCAACAGATTTATCATTCATTAGAGCTATCTTGATAAGTCTGGCACATTTCAAGAGTGTCTAGTTTAAGCTTGCATTGTCTGTTAGACAGTATAAGTAAATAAGCCTTAGTATGTTGAGACAATAGTCTCGAGAACGTTACTCTTTAGAGAGAAACACAAGGTTTTCTGTCTGGATTTGGACAACTCTGGACAAAACAATCCAATGTGACTAAGCATGTGTTGTTTATACTAACTCTAAAATGACAGGTCAGTAATTCTCCAATCAATATGTAAGGTGGTTCGTGTTGGCAATTAGCCAGAATCCCTGCTTTCAACCCCCAACGTTGGAGTGGAGGATAGACTCTCACGCTAACTCTTGGCAAGAATCTCTGTGAACAGCTTTCTGTTTTTTTCTTATTTTCTCTCTTTAAAATACTTTGTGCTTTTCTCAAAATAATAAGTTTTGTTACATTTTTCATTGTAAGACTGGATTATTTAGGTGCCAGAGTACTGTTTTCCATAAAAATACTCAAAGTTCCCAATGAAGTGATTGGCATGCAATACCAAATTGGGCCACTACTGTGGGATCGGAGCTGTCTGCTTCCAGCAGCAATCAGCTCTGGTCAGCAGCATACTAGTTCGGCGTACGGCTAATTGCCAGGGGTCCTGGGCAGCAAATCATCATGATTTACTACTGATGGCCTATCCCGAAAATAGGCCATCAATAGTTTACAGCTAGACAAACCCTTTAATACACAATGGGCTGTTAAATATTTCTTTAATATACTCTATTGCCTTGTTTCCTTGAATGAAGGTTGCTACTACAAAATGGTTCCCTCCACTGAACTACATGATGGGCATGCCAGCAATGGGTTACTGAACATGATATTAATTTTATCTACTTTTTATGTAATGTTTAGAGTGTGTTTGGCCAGTGTTAAAGTCTTGGTTTAAGTCAGTAGCATAACTGTCATTTAGATTTATTTTCCCAATAAGCCATCAACTTCATTGTAACGGAAAAATGCCTTCATTGCACCTTTGGGAGAACATAAGAAATTAATCTAAACATCAAATTAATTATGGTTTGCAAATGAGAAATTGCCTGCACGCCTAACATGTTTTGTAAAAGTCTTCCCTCGTGGCTAATTGCATTGACTGTTTTCTGCATTTTTTGGGGTGGGATCAGAGTCTAAGATTAATCATCCAGCTGCAGATAACCACAGTGACCTGCAACATTTCCTACTCTCTTCTTTTCTCTTGGCGCGAGTCTCTTATTGCTGGGCCATTATAAAGCTTTTTTATTCCTCCGCCTTGTCTTTCAAAATTTTATGCGACCTGCAAACTAGGATGCAGTGCACTTTCACAAAGGGAACAGTGGGCTATGTATCACCGGCTCAGATGCCAGAGACAATGCCAGCCTTATTAAAAACAAATGAGGAAAGTATTGGCATTTGTTGGGGTCTATTTGTCATTCGGCTCAGCTCATTTCAGGCTGTGCAGAACAATACAAGCTGTGAGCAAGAATTATAGTGCTACTTGTTTTTATTTAAATGTAGAAATTACTAATTGCATTATTAGATCTGGAGAAAAGTAGTGTGGTAGTTTATCAATGAGCAGAGTGCTGGCCATACATGTTCTGAATGTACGGTCCAACTTGAAGACTAGATGCTAATCGACTCATCAATGAGGGAGATAATGAGTGCATATAATGGTATGAAATTGGGCTACAGACATCTTTAAAATGTAGGCAATGAACCTAATCTTAGCCTTATGTGTAAGCTTTTTAGATCTATAAGCGCTTCAAAGATGGATAGGTATCTCACAGCCATCAATGGTGGTGAGACAGCTGTCCATCCATGACCACAATTAAACTTTATGAACTGAAAGATTGCTATACGTAACATGATTTTGGAAGAAAAAAATATCAATTTTAAAGTCCTATTTGAGATGATTTGGCTAAAAGAGTCAATTTTGGGAGATGTGCAGAAGATCACTAAACACTAAAAAATAGAATTAAGTATGCATGTATGACCATAAATTCTAGACTAGGTGCTAATCTATTAGCTGATGATAATGAGAAGATCTAATGAAAGAAAATGAAAGCTATTGGGCTGCAGGGAAATTCAAAGGTGGAAAACCCATGGGCAATGATCCTAATCTTATCCTTTGAGTGTTCACTCTTAAGTGCTGTCAATGAAATCTGTAAGATTTAGATTAGGAGGTCCAAAAAGTTAGACGTCTCACCAACCATCAATGTTGGTATGATAACTGTCCATCTATGGCTTCTATTCAAATTTAAGAATTAAATTGCAAAAACATTTTGTTTTAATTTTGTTTTATTATGCTTAAGAAGAAAAAAATATCAATTTTGGAATCCTATTTGAGATGATCTGGATGGAAGAGACAAAGATTGAAGATAGAAATCTAGAGAATTAATGGAATTACCGTAAGTCTGAATTTGTGGCCCAAGCTCTCAGATAACAGACATCTGTCAAGGTGGAAAATCTCCTTACTATAAACCTACATTAATCTTATCCATGAAGTGTTGATTGTCCACATACTGATGATGAGATCCACAGTATGAAATGTAGCTCATGAGGTCTAAAGGTGCGTAGATATTTCACCAATTGTTAGTGTTTTTAAGATAGTTGACCATCTAAGCCCAATGTTGGGTTAACAGAATGAAAAAAACTAAAAGTTGGGAGCTGTCCAGAAGATTTTTAAAATCCTGCAATATATATATAATGAAACTACTATAAGAACAGATAAAATATAGGTGGTCAAAAATTATATATTGATGCAAACAATGTTAATAACAAGAAAATACACTTTTCAATCTGAATCTCCTACTATTTTTCTATTCTCTCCTGCTTGGTGATGCCCATCCTCCAATTTAATTTTTTTTCCTAAAATTTTGATAGAATCGCTGTTGATGAAGAAAAATGTAAAAATACTCACACTTTCAATTAAAATGCTCAAAAATATTAATTTATTAATAAATCTTTTAATCTACCGGTGCTGCAATAAGGATGGCCTTCAAATCACAGAGATGGAAACACAGTCCACTGTGACTACACAGCACGGCACATCACTATATCCACTGCAGTATAGAATTACACCACATCACCACACCACCACGGCACACCAGTTAAAAAACATCAAGAACGTCCAAACACCAAACCCCATGTTCCTCCCTCCCACCCTCAACCCATCATTGTTTTCGTTGTTTGCAAAGGTCTTCCTTGGCATGGAAGACCTGCCCTGTGGTGTGAGTAATAGAATTGAACTGTGGTGTCATCTCATTTGTTGCTAATACAAGTAGAAGCCTTTAAAGTCCTAAATCGTAATATGTTGAGTGTTTGATATTTTATAGTGGAAATGCAACAGGCTTTGAAAAAACATTTTGTATCATTTGAATTATGAACAACTTTTCAAATACATTCATTGGTTATTTCTCAAAACTGGTATATTGATATCTTTCACAAATTACATCACTTGACATAAAAACTACTGCAGTGTCTAAGGGGGTACAAAAATTCTCTTTCTGGCATTCTTCGATTACCCGTACTGACCCCTTAGGTCCTTCTCTAAACATAACACAATGTGCCTTTAATATTCTGTGCTAGGATAAAAAAATCTTACATAAATACATAAAAGTTATAAAAAGAACCAAAAATGAATAAACTAACACAATTACAGGAACAGCTCTAGATTCAAAACAATATTTCCAGTCCCTGAAATTGCCTGGTAAAGGCTTAAAAACACAGACGGATGACCAGACCACTAACTTCCAGTATAATTTCTTAATTTGTATAGATATTCAGTATAGAACAATCTTTGGCCTAAGCGTTAAGGCAACATTAACGCTCAAAATTCATTCAAACAAACAAATTTGCGCGATAATCGTTAGGTGTAAATGTGACGGCATCTTTCACTATTCATTCATTTATCACTGAGTTTCAGTGTTACCTCATTCATACTCACGACCTGGGGAAACTTTGGCAGAACAGAGAAACAGTGGACATAACTAAGAAATAGACATTAATCATAACTAACAAACACCCAAAACACAACCAAGCATACCTGTTCGCATAAACAGATGTAAATGCATACGATACGAGGTATTGGTTCATATTTTGGCCAAGATACTTAAGCCCGCGAGCCCTCTTCAATGGTCCTCATTGTCTCGTCAGTCCCTACTCTAACAAGACAACTTCCACATGAAACCTTTCTGTATGCAGGACGATCATCCTGACAAGGCTGGCCCCACACTGGAACCTAGGGACCTACCTAGACCTAGATAACAAACGAAACACAGCAGGAGTGAACACAGCTCACACCAACAAGCTAGGGATTAGCATGAAACATAGCACACCATGCACCCTGAACAGGACTGTTAAAACAACATGTGCGGCACATGCACCAAGATGTAGGAACATGACACTGTTCTCACTGAACAAACTGAACAAACAGAGGAAAGCACAGCAGCCTCTAGCAGAGAAGCTGGTATATATGAGCAGCAGACCGGTGGTGACTAGCTGGAAGAATCTACACCCAGCCAACTCAATCAACCCCCACCTGTGGCGCTGGAAACCCATGTAGAAAAACAGATGCCAGCAGCACACCCTAACATTCAGCTTGTATAAAAATGGTCATTACTTTGTTTGCTTATGCTTCATTTAAAAGGCATTCCTTCAGTCTTTGAAAGACTGAACAACTTGAGTGGAGGGGTGATTGTTTGCCTTTCATAACCACAATGACTACTTGTTTACTCATGCCAGCAGAAAACAATGACTTATCTTCACACTAATTAAAACCCTGCCAGCCAAAGATTCCTCACATAAACAAATGCCCACCTGAGCAAACAACATATACAGTGTTTACTTTAGCTAATGAGGGAAATGGAGATGATTTCATACAATTATCTGTACATTTAAATGCTCAGCATTAGCTGAGGAAAGTCAATTCTTCACAATCAAGTAAATGAACAAAACTATGATTTATTTTACTAGGAGGTGATTTCAGGCAAAACCTGAACACCAAAAAATAGTTAATGCAATTACAAATCTAAACATTTCAAATGAATGCTCTTGTTTATAATAATATATAATAATGTAATGATGCACACTCTTTCCCATTGAAGTAAATGTGAGATAGCCTGCAATACCATTCCAGGCTGCTGCACAATGTATGGAGTTGTGCTAGTTTCGGCATGCAGCAGATCCAGTCAACAACTGATCAGCAGGGGTGCTGGGTGTTGGAACCCCATCGATTTGTTATTGATGTTCTATCTTGAGGATAGAAAACAATCCTGGAAAACCCCCTTTAATTGAATTGTGATCTCATGGGTGATGTTGCATTAACCCTTTAATAAAGCAGCCTTTTTTTTCATTTTCGTGTTTTCCTCCCCATTGAAAAATAAAAAGAACATAACTCTTTTATTTATCCATCAACATAGATATCTGAGAGCATGTTTTTGTTGGACGAGTTGTATTTTTCAATAGTACAAATTAATGTACCATATAATGTACTGAAAAAACTTTAAAAATATTCCAAGTGTAGTAAAATGGAAAAAATATGAAATTCCACATCTTTTGGGGTGAAAGCCTGGTTTGTATGGTGTACACACTGTGGCAAAAATGGCATGATAAATTTATTCTGTAGGTCGGTACCATTATGACAATACCACATTTTTAGTTTTTTTTGCTGTACTACTTTCAAAATATGAAATATCTTTCGGAAAAAAAATGAAATTATTTTCTGTCGCCATCTTCTGACTGCGATAAGCTTTTTATTTTTTGTCAATATAGTTGTGTGAGGGCTTATATTTTGCAGGATATTCTGCAGTTTCTATTGGTACACTTTTGGATTACATATGACTTTTTGATTGCTTTTTATTACATTTTCCCTTCGAGACAAGGTGACCAAAAACAAAAGCACAATTCTGGTGTTGTTTATTTTTTCTGATGATGTTTACTGTGCGGGGTGAACAATGCATTACTTTGATAGAGCAGACTTTTATGGATGCAGCAATGCTTAACATGTTTTTGATTTTTTTTTGTTTGATTTTTTTATTATAAATATGGCAAACGTTTTTTTGTTTTTTTTAAACTTTTATTATCTTTCATTTTCTTAATAATCAATAATACTTTTAAAAACTAGTTTTTATATTTTTTTAATTCCCCACAAGAGACAAGAACTTGTAAGGGGTTGATCACTCCTGCAGTACGATAAAATACCATAGTATTACATTATACCGTGATCTGACTGGCATGAATTGATAGGCAATTCGTAATGGCAGCCCTGGTGGCTTCCAGAAGGCCCTGGGCTGCCATGGCAACCACACGGCACCCCTGAACATTGATCAGAATTGACAGCAGCTTTTAAAGGGTTAACAGCTCCGATCAGCAGCGGTGCTGATCGAAGCTGTTGTGACTAGGTATTGGCTGTAAGAAACAGCTAGCACCCACAATGTATCGAGCTGGATCAACCCCCAATCCTCCTCCATACAAACCCCGAACCTCCATGATGTAAATGTACATCTTGGAGCATTAAGGGACTAAAGATGTTATGCTATGATTGTATAAGAGGCTACCTTGAAGGGTTAATATGTTGCCATGGGGATGGACTGTGAGTTCCGCCAAACTTTTTGCCAAAATCACTGCATGACCAAATTTCGGCACATTGAAACTGAACATGCTCAGTAGGAACTTTCTAGAGACTGGAGCCTCAGTTATAAAAAGGACCTTGTGTGCTGAGTCACAGTGGAGAGTATGCTGAGCAGAGTGAGCAGGAAGTGATGCTGAAGCTGAGCCTGAGAGTTTGAGCAACGCTGTCTGGTAACCAGAGCACCCCTTTAAATCTAATTTTCTATCTCATTCCTTTGGCTTTTTAGGTGTAAATCTATCCTTATGAGTGTGTGCGCTTGGCTCAGCGTGATTCTTCTCTAGGGTCATCATCATGACATTTCCTCTACATAAGAGTTTGCTCGTTATTATGAAGAGGTTAAATGTTACTTGTTTCTCAGCAACTTATAGGTCTACATCTTCTCATCTTTTGATACTAGGATTTTTTTTATTTTTTTTTTAAGGAAACCGAATCTTATCGCTCATATTGATAAATATTGTCTTTGATATTAATGGGTGAAAGAAGATCTAAATGTATATAAAAAGTTAATGTATATGACAAGAAATCTATGAAAACACTTACTTAAATCAGCAAACAGATGGCGTACGAAAAAAGGATGTCTTAGTGAATCATCCCCTTTAAAAAGAATGATTTTTAGAACAGAAATACATTAGGTAATTAAAGGGAATCTGTAACTTACTTTTAGCCCTATAAGCTAAGCTTATGGGCCAAAAAGTAGGTGACTCGTGGAGTCTGGGGATGTAAGTATTATACTTACCTTTCCTATTGTTCCCCCTAATGTGTGCACTGCAAGCCACTGCTGCAGTGTATTGAGTGGCATGCTAAGTAGTCCGCCTGTTCTAATGTTTCCATTCATTGATATGAAGCTGAGTATTTTTCATTATAGGCTATATTAAGATACATTAGCCTACAGAACATTACCATGAAGCTGATTCTCAATCTGTGGGTTGGATGAAAGCCTGCATCAAATGCCAATAAATCCTGCCTCTACTAACCACACTACCATGCATATGGTGTCAAGGGATTAAAGAATAATCTTCAGATATCAACATAAAAGTATCAGGATCCCATATATATATATATCCCTATATAATTGGTACCATTTTGGTGGTGGACCGCAACGTTTGAAGCACTACTGAAGCTTGTGTTTGTCAACTACCCAAACATTTCAGCTCTCCCATTGGTCTTCTCCGAACCACAACTTCCAATATGTTGTAAAGTCAGAGTCCATACATAATGATAGCTCATTATTATTCATGGACGTCATTGGTTAGAAGAAAATATTATCTTTCAGTTGACCAAGAAGGGATCCAGAAGGTCATAACCTCAATGGATGGGTCAATTTGTCTGAAACACCACTTTTGGCTTCTACGAATATCCTAAATATTGAGTTCCGTCATTGGTCATCCTTTATCCACAATTTTCAATATTTCCTATAGTAGTTTATTATACCCACTTATTATTGTACATTGGGGCATGGACCACATTGCATGAAACATGACTTGAACTGGTTTCTGAAGATTATACGACTATTTCAACCACATTTACCAATATGCTTTAAAATTATCTTTTTGAACACATTGTTTGTTACAGAACCTAAATGTTGGCTAAAATATTGTAGATTGGGCTGGGGAACTGATGGCGACTGTTCTACCATTAGTGGTTCTTAGGTGATCTATCAACCTTATTTTCCAACATGCACAATGCTTACATCAAGAGCTTATTTTTTTATTGCAAATGATGTTGAAGTAAGGAAAATACCTTCAGGTATGATATCTGTGTGTATGATGGACTGTACAATAGAGGGAAAGGTAGATCTTTATGGCAATACTGTATCTCACTTGTGCATGGGACCATAGGTCAGAAGAAAAGACCATATTCAAATATGACCACATTACTTGAGGGAACTGGGCGTTCATAATCGATAACTGATAAAACACACTCATTTAGCAGCCAAAATTACCCCATAGCCACTGCATGATACCTATGTATCTTGGACCATCTGTACACCATTTGCAAGTAAAATCTGCCATAGATTCACGCTATAATTGCGCTATAATTTTGCAAGTTTCTAGTGTAAATTTCAGTGAATTTGATGGGCCACAGGGCGGCACCACTTTCTTTGCCAAGCCCCACCCTAGAACAGTTCCTAGAAAAATCTAAGTACAAGAAACCCCCAGCAATCAGCCGTATTCTGCTGGGGAAACATGCTTACAATTGTTCAAGTCTGCAACAGCACCCCCAAAGGACAAATTAAATTTTACATGGCATTACATAGAAGTCAACGGGCAGTGTGTATAATACATGGATAATTTGGGTCTTCCAGAGAGAAATAAAGATTCTTTATAGTGCTCTGGTCCAGATTGGTAATGGAGGGACTTCTCTTTTTTTAAAGGAATTTTCTGAGACCCCAGCCTCCCTTTTATCCATTACTTAGAGGATAATAAGAAATTTTATAATGTACTTATTTTTTTTAAAAAGGTATTGGTTCACCATTCTGGATGCTAGCCATGTGATACCATGGGCAAAAGAAAGATGGCGCTTGTGGGTGTAGTCGGCGGTAATTACTGTACATCTAAGAAGAAATGCAGTTTGCTCAGAGGCTAGCAAGGGGAATATGAAAAATGTAGTTGAAGCAGTTCCTGATGTTTGTGGACCAAAGTGGTGACTATAATCAAAAGTGCATAAAAAACAAAAAGGAACAAAATCAGGAGGAAAGGTAATTAATGCGGTTATCTGGTTAAAAAATAACTTTTAAACTTTAGAGCCACATTACTTAAAAAATTAAAACAAAGGAGCACTTACCCTCCTCGGCCCTGGCGATCCAGCACTGCAGCAGTGCGATTCACCCAGTCTCTGTTGAGAGTGGAAGTCAGGTGACCGCCACCTACCAATGAGAGGCAAGGTCAAAATTCGGAACTCCAGGCATCATAGCGCCAAGAGAATGAGTGATGATGCTGCAACCTCTCATTGACTTCTGCTGTCAATAGAGGCCGTGTGAATAACAGGGCTGCAGCGCTCCGTTGCCAGGGTTGAGGTGGGCAAGCACCCGTTTGTTTTATTGTTTTAAGTGATGTGGCTCTAAATTTTAAAAGTTATTTTCTTTTATTATTTTTAACTGGACAACCCCTTTAAGAAAATTATTTCTAATGTTGCCCCTCTTCTTTTGCCCCTGTATTTTTAAATGATGCCCTGCTGTTTTTGAGTCACCCTTTTTTTTTTAGAAATGGCCGTCTGAATATTCCAATGAAATATTCTGTTTCAGCCGCTGAAAGTTGAAATTTATTTTCGGTCCCTATAATTGTTATTTCCGTTTTTTTGACATGGTCAGTTGCCGCGGTGTCACTCACGGGACTGTATCACACACTTCTTATTTGTTCCCCCCCAAAACAAATTAAATTCCTATCGTTTTCCGCAAACAGCTCTTTAGCCTCAGCTCAGTTCCTGCAGTTTTATAGATATCTGTAGACGTGTGCTACCTAGGAGATAAATGACGGAGCACAAGTGAAAACAGGGTTTCAAATATCATCTCATTTTTCCCTTGAAGCAGAGTCTAGAAAGAACAGCTGACTGTTTCCGATATCAGGATGAAAATGTACAATTTCATGATGCAAAGCATTGAGGGAACTTGTACCCAATTTTTCCATCCTGTTTATTTAACAGCATAAGGTGAAATTAAACAGTTACTCTGTGAACTGAATCTTCTGTGCTGGAAATATGTTCCCGAAGATATCTGAAAATGTTTTCTAAATGGGAAATATGAGCTTAGAGAACCTCTGGCCAACACATCATCGCCCCTTCCCCCATAGCAAATCTGTTACCTTGCTCTATGAATCTCCTATGACATTGGTAGACTCAACGGAGACCAAATATCAATCACTGTACGGCAGCGATATAGCACAAAAACGCGATGTACACAGAAGACAGGATACAAGTATGTGATACTTTCAACATGTTGCGCCATTTTGCAACTTTGGAAGTTTTCTATGCAGTCCTAGATGCTAGGTATGGGCACCAAAGCAGGCATGTATATCAATGCTAGGCTGAACGTATCACAGGCACTAAAGGGCTATTCTGGTTGTGAAGAGAATTTTCAAACATTCAAGATAAGGTTTTGTGTCATGTTTATGCACTGCTGGTTATGGGTATAAATTCAGCAGCCATTACTTTCTTATTCTTTTCTCTACTTTTGATGTTTCCCCACATCACTATTTTCCAAGATGGCGTAACCCGAATACCCCTTTAATAAAGTGCTGTGGAACATATTCAAAGTTTGCCATAGATGCCACTATTTTGTGGTAACCAAAGCTAGTATTGTAACATTACAAGGAACAACTATCGTCCAAATAGTAGATCAATAGAGTGAATGTAAATGACAGTTGTTCCGTGTTAACAACAACCGGGTGATGAGTAGAACTCATTCACCAGTCTCTACTCACTTAGTTTAGGATCACCTAAAATAGTCTCTGGTTGCTTAATTATCATCTGGTGTAAACAGGTAACCCTTGTCTTCCAACGATTAGCCAACAACTTTGCAAGGAGGTGTGCGCTTGTTCAGCATGCACCTCCCACTGACCGCTGATTGGCTTCTGACATGTTTTAAACATTTTGCTCTCCTAGTTAATGCTCATTAGTATCTGAAAATATGTGCGAGTAATCCTCGATTGAACAGTCCCTGCTGGTCTTCAAAAATAGATGAGCTAAGGGTTGAACAGAAAAAAGTCCTACGGGCAAGAAAAACAAGAGGCTGCAACACCAATTGTTCAGTCCAACCAGTAAGAGACCGCAATAGTGAGTGTTCACTTGAAGACTGCTCACACCTATTTATGTGCGTTTAGTACACTTGGCAACCAATAATTGTGTCTTGGGAAGGGATTGAAATTTCAACTACACGCCCACCAAAGAACTCCCCTCCCCCCCCAAAACTAGTCGGCAAACAATATTTTAGCCTGTGTAACTACGGCCAACAATTCATTATGTGATGGTGAAATTGAACAACCAGTGAACAACAATTACTCTATGTCAAAGCACACAAACAACAGTCATTTGTTCATGACTGTTTAGTCAATAGTTGTGCTGTTTAAAGCCACCCTAAGATGCTCTATGTGTCCTTAGTTCCATAACTTGTATGGTACAAACCTTGTTTCCTCTGTTCATTAATACTGTATGAGGCAATTTACGAAAAAAATTGTAAAATATGGGAAGTATATGGTTTATCCAAAAGTATCTATTGGCCAAATTGGCCATTTCGAACCCAAAGAGGTAGAAATGTCCATAAAAGGAAATAGAAATCAATCCTTCTGCTTGATGCTCCACTATATGCCCCACTAGGTGATCCTTGGGCTGATTTCAGGTTTTGGTAATGTTGCAAAGCTTGTGATATGGGAGACTTTTAGGTAAGTTAAAACTATTAATGCATAATAAAGGATCTATACTGGTCCTACTGGTGTATGAACTTTGCTCTTTCTTAGGTTGCATCACTTGCCACTGCTGAACACAGTTCCACTGGCCATAATGGCCTGCGCATCCTAAGCTTCCACCCTCCTGATCGCACACTTTGTGCAAAGCCATAGAGAAGCAAGAGATAGCTGCTTATTGTTGAAACAGACTTAATTAGGGCAACTGTCCCGGCAGTATTAGCTAGGTATTATGTTGCGGTACTGTTTGGACACTACATAGTAAACCTATATGGTAAACCTTAGTATCCAATCGAAGGAACCAGTACTGTACAGGGCACAAACCAACCTAAAGCCAACCCTCTATGGGGCAGCACAAACATTAGCAAAGTCATTATTTTTATAGCTCCCCATTGTAGGAGATGCTCCATTAATACTGATGCCCTTGCTAAGAAAACTAAAGCGAATCAATTGCAAGACAGCTTTACTATGAACAGAGGGCATCTTTTATATGTGTTAAATGTTTGATGTATTGGGCATTATGTATTTTACTAGAGGTCTACAACATTATGTATAAATAATACTAAGGAGGTAGAGCTGCTCTTTAAAGTACAGGTATAACTCAAGAAAAATAATCTGTATCTACATTAGGGGTGATCTTGACCCTGAAGATGTATCTCAAAAACATAATTATCAATGGGCTCTGGCAAGCTCGAGAACAAAATGACTAAGCTCCTTTCAACTTTAGAAAGAGGATGCACAACAGAAGAATGGGGGTGGTGATATTTAGAAAAATCTGTGACAATGACTCAATCATTCTGAAGATTGGTGTGGAATCTAGTAGTTGGAATCAGCTGATAAGTAAGTGACGAGTAATCGGAGATATGTCATTATTTATTCTAAAGGAAAACCCCTTTAAATCATATATATCAAGTTCATTAAGCTTTGTGACTAGGTGTCCTATTCAAACATCTCTCATTCTAGATGGGTCTTATATCGCGGTGTTGAGGAAACTTCGAAAGCCTCAAATTGCTGTCCAAAATGGATATTTTTTTTTTTGTAAATCCCCTCATCCCCTGGTCTCATTGTTGTAAGAGTCTGGTGGACTGCCGACGTGTGGTACAGATCATGTATTGTGGATTTTCCTTCATGTTGTCTACTGTCCATATGCCCTATTAGTTCCCCAGTTCAGATTTACTGTTAACCAAGAAAGAGAACCAAGAGGTCCCACTCCCAATGCTTCATGAAACAACCCCTTTAAGCTTTGAAAAATCAATCTCATCTTCTACACCGTACTGAGAGGACTGGCAATGTAACTATTCGCTGACTTCTTGGTTCAGTTGACTTTCCCTCTATGTAAATACATTTTGAAGTCCACATCAAGGGCTTCTCCAGCTGTTTTGAAGCTACTTCTCCCAGCAGGTACTTCGGCAGCTGGTCAGTGAGTGTTTGCCTGCAGCTGCTCTGGGGTTGCAATATGTGATCTCTTTTTCTCTCGTCGTTCTAAAATGCACAACATGTGATAGAAAACAAAACCAACTGATTTAATTCCTGGTACGTTGTGCAAAATTGTGTCGAAGTAAAACATGTTCCTCCTGCTTCACTCAGCAGGCACTCATTTAAAATTCTGTAAGCTGGCAACTAATTTCTGATTATCCGGCCCCTGACTTCTGCACAGAAGTCCGGTAAAAATTGGGCCCTTTGGGAGGTTTTTATACTTTTCTATGATTATACGACACCTTTTGTCTTTGTCTATGAAGAGATCAACTGATTTCCAATTCTGGCCAACAGCTAATTTTGGTAGTGAGGCCGCGGCCAGTCAGACAAATGAATAGTCGTCTATGTACTACATGGAGAGGTAAGGCCACTGGAGCAGGAGCCACTGCAGCTTCCTTCAAAGCCTCTTGCAGAGAAGCTTTCTGTTCTGGCTCATAGAGAGGGCTTCCAAATGGTAACCTCCTTCTATGATGTCCGTAAACACTAATAGGGCATATGGAGAAGGTTTGTCTTCATCTTAGATGAAAGGAATGATTTAACTTTAGTGCACCTCTACGGACTCTCCATTTCGTAATGCCATAAAAGGGAGTAGTCAAAGGCAGTTTGAAGGTCCAAACGTTTTATACACCGCAGAAGGGCTTGACAAGGAAACTTACATGACAACCCCTTTGATATTTATAATGGCAGCCATAGTGGTGACCACCCAGCTTTTCTAGATTCAGATATATGGCTGTTTTTTGGTAGGAAACTATTCTGAACACACCACTGTAGTGTATGTGCTACTGCGCTAATAATCCAGTATAATCCCGTGTCCGTCTATGACAATATACAGAATGCGTCCTGTCTAATCATGTCCTAGCCGTCTATCTGGCTGCAGCACAATGGACTTTCAAGCATCGAGGCTGGCTTTCATTTCTCCACATTATTAAGAACAGTGCGCCTCTTATAATGCCCGACATGCGTTCACCTGTGATGGACCAGACTCACAGATCCCATGCCATATAATAATACATATCAAGTTGTTTTCCTTTTTTCCCCCCTTTTCTGCATTCCACAAGGTCCTTTGGTCTCACAAAAGAGTTTCTGTCTAATGATCTGTGTCAGGTTTAACAAGATTCATCATTAGAACCATCCAGAGAAGCGTTTGACGACTTCAAAGGCAACTTTTGCCTTGTGTTCTGGGTAAAACGATTCACATCTGGTAAGGAGAGGACTGCAAAAAAAAAATTATTTTGGATTTGATTCATTTACGTCTCTACAATACCTTCCCGCAGTCATGTGACTAGTCCTACGCCGCAAACATTTATTGGAAGTTTTAATTAGGTTGGGAGGAAACTTTTCTCCTGCACTGAAAGAGCATTTCCATCAGGTCTGGATCCCAGTCCCTTGGCTTAGGGCCCCAATGATCATCGTATATAATTGTGAGATCGAGTGATTTCCACTATAATTGTTATGTGTAAACGCGTGCAGCGACCGAGCGATCACTAGATTCTCACTGGGTGGATCTTTCATCTGCAGCAAATCCTTTGGTGTAAACGGGCGTCACAGCAATTTGCGTAATAGAAAGCAGTGACAGAAGGGTTAACTAGAGGCACGGTTACGTTCAAATGAACAATCAAAACGACACAATTGTTGTAAACGATATACGTTCGCTGGTCATCGCTGTTTGCATGCGCCTTCTAAATTATATTGCTGTGTAAAAGCACCCAAACGACGGTGTAAGCGTATTTGCGCCTGTTTTTGTGCACCGATGCACCCAGCCATTGAAATGGCCAAATGAATTCAAAATGTCCTTTTTCTCTGTGTACATGCACAGGAAAATAGAGTAAGCTGTGTATTTTAATTTTTGCACAATCGGATTGTGCAAGCCAAATACGCGCATGTGGACGAACCCATTGAGTTCTATTTTCTGCGTATTGTGGGCAAAACTTTTCATACGCAAATATGTAGTTTTGCCGTTTGCATGCTGCAGAATCTGCACACGGAACGGTTACATATAAAGGGGTATTTGTATCCCTGCTTTCCATGACCGGGATGAGAACCCGCTGCTATAGGTACCAACCCCCGGCCGCTGGCTTCAACAGCCCGGCTCTTCAGCTCAGCACTGTTTCTGTAGCTCCCACTGAAGTGAATGGGAGCTATGGACATGCTGTAGCACGGTGCGGCGCTACATTGTTTCCGTAGTTCAACACAGCGCTGCGCTGACAGGTGGTCAAAAACAGCGGGCTTGATTTAATGTAACTAAGGGCTTTTTCACAGTACCATCAGTGTAACTACGTTCAGCAGTGCGGAGCGTCACTGCGCTTCAATAAGGGGGATTTCTTCTTCCTCTCTGGCAGTTCAAACTCGGCGCCAGTTTGAAAAAAGAGGCGGGCAGATAGCGGCTACCTGATCTCTCCCACGCAATGTATTCATTATGTTTGGAAAAGATAGGGCGGGTCCAATTTTTCCCGAGTGTACAGATCACGGTCGGGAACAGAGGTGGTGAAAACGAAACCACTGAAATCCCATAGAGGTCAGCGATTTTGTTTTGTCCCATTATACGGATTTCGTTTTCACTGCTGGGATTTCTCGTCTGTAAATACTACGGCCAAGAAAAGACAGGACATGCCGCCATCTTCCGGCGTAACCGCGAACACCGGCATCTAATTTGGCTTAATAGCCATCTGAATCAGGGCGGGGGTGATTCCCCTTCTCATGACAACGAGCGGTGCCTGCGTAAATGCGCGCTGTATTTGCGCAGACATGGGTGCAAAAAAAAGACTAATTAACTGCGCAATTACATTGCACAGGGGCGAGCATTTTTGCGACTATGCTCATCTGCAGGAGCCCGAAATACTCCCCAAAATTTGTTCAATGATTGCAAAATTGAGCAAGTGTAAAAGCACACAAAGAACAGTCGCTGGTGCGCTTTAGTGACTATTTCCAGTGACTGTTCCATCGATAGTTGTCCCATACAATGCCATCCTATGGTTTTGTTAACACCTGCGCAACATCCTAGGAGCTGACCAATGAAAATGACGGAGGAGCAGGACCCAACACTTAACTGATACGAATAGCACCCGACAGACCTGTAATGGGATCCATCAGATTTGCGCCCATGATTTTGCGCCGGATCTATGATTGAAACCCAGAATGCAGGTGTGAACAGAGCCGTGTCTGATCGCCCTCTGTGCTCGGCGGAAACCGTGCGACTTGCTGCTGCTTTTTTTCCTGCAATCTCTATTTGCAATAAATACAAATTCAAGCATTTTTTATGTGGATTTCGGCAATAAACAATATACCGAAACCCGGCGTATATAACAGCTGGGTGATAATTCTACGACAACTGTAATGGCAGGGCAGTCATATTAGTCATCACCCAGCTTTCCCTGGAACAGATAAAGCTTACAACTGACAGCAGAGGACGACTCAAGGACTTCGATGTATGGGGATTTTAGGTGGAAATGCTCTTTTATAGCGTACGGGATCAGTTCACCGTGGGAGCCGTTTTACCCGACGCCATAGAAGCTAATTTTATTATACAGATAAATTCACAGCGATCGCTCCTGAAAAACCTTTTTCATGGTCTCTGTAAGTAGAATAAAAATAAGCCAATAAAAAATATCATCTTCTCTTTGATGTCTTAAATCTGCATCACTGCCATGAATAATTTAACCCCCAGAATGCCACAGGGAACATGGCCTAAGCTGGGGGAGGGAAGACTGGCATCAACATTAACATGTTGAAAATGAATTAGAATGTCCAAGCCGCTGCCAGAAGCTCCGGGACTTGTGTTTATCAGACTTTTCCTGGCTGCAGCCCTGACGGAAAAACAAACGGATTTATCGATGGGAAATCCCTCTGACAACAACAGTTTGCTTCTTGTCTTTGATACGGTTTTCTGATATTTTGCTGGTAAACTTTTTGCTGCAGGGAAACTTTCCCTATAAAGACCTAATAGGATTGTGCAAAGGAATAATCTCCCAATTGTGAGCGGCTGAGAGAAGTGGAAGTGTTCAGCATCAGCGGCTGATAGGAAAACAGCCCGAAACTGCAAGGAGAATGACCCAGGAATAAGTCATAAAGTCTCCCGGAAGGAAGGGGTTATCTTTCCCCATTAATCGTATAGAAATGTGAAAAAGTATTAACCCCTTCGGATGACCCCTATTAGTCACACTCAGTTGTTCCTCATCTATGACTATGAGGGATAAAGTTCTTTATCATATCACCAATCAGAAAACGGAATTGCCCTCTTAAATAACTGGCTGTCTTGGGGGCAACTGAAAGACTCCTATAATTGGCTTTCAGTCTTTCACATTGAAGATGATGAGTTTTATTTTCCCTTTTGCACCTGCGTTCATCCATACATTGAGATGTTTTCCTCTATGAGCAACGCATTTTGAGGGCTTTTCACAACATATCTAGTGGGTTCAAGTCAGAACTTTGAGCAGAACAGTTCAAAACTTTTGTTTCTCCTCATCTATGTAAAGTTCCTATGATGGACACTGAAGAAAACGGACGGGAGGAAAATTGATGCCTTTGAATTCTGGTGCTGGAGGAAACTCCTAAGAATTCATTGGATGCCAAAATCATTAGCAAAACAGTCCTAGACCGAAGCTTTCATTGGAGGGCAAAATTACAAAACTCTCATACTTTGGCCACATAATGCAAGCTAATTCATTAGAAACATTGATAATATGCTTGGAGTGGTCAGAGAAGACCTGGACACCTAAGAACGCACTCAGTTGATACTATCAAAGTTGACAGTAACATGCAAATGGTCAAATTGAAAGAAGCAGTACAAAACAGAACTGTGTGGAGAGGGCTGATCCATAAAGTGTCCTTTAATAGCCTCTGTGTGTCGTCATCACTGTAAATCAAGGTTGGAGAGCAGCTCTCTGCAATCCACTGCTTGTCATTAGGCATTCAGCTTCTGTGGTAACTAGGACATTAGGAGGTTTCTTAGATGTGGAGTAGGGAGTGTCTTCACAGGCTCAGCTTGGACTCACACAGCTCTCCGACCTGCAGTCAGTGTGTACACAATCTCTGCCTCTGCTAACCTGCTATGTACGGTTATCTTTATGTTGTAGAAATTTTGTGTGTCTCCGGTTTACTGTGGCCAAAGATGTATAATTCGTACTGGATTGATCTTTATTGGTTGTTTTACAAGCTCTTGTGTGGTTGCATGCTCACGGCATAAACTGTATAGAGATCTCTATACGTACTGTGACCGTGCAAAAAGGCAAGACCTAGTAAAGCAGCTAAGAAAGATCAGTCCAATAAGAATCATACTGCTTTGCCCAAAGCAAACTGGATACAGATATGATGCCTACAATGTAGAGATAACCGTACATAGCAGGTTAGGAGGGGCAGAGATTGTGCACTTCAGCTATGATTTATAATGGTAAAACAAAAAAAAATTGTTAATGAAAGTATAATATAAGACTGATGAGCCACACGCAGGCTATTAGTTGAGCATAGGGCTATGTTCACATTTGCGTTCAGGGGTTCAATTTTCCTGCATTGTTATAGGAGCAGAAAAGGGTAATCCGCTGTCCAGGATTTTACTGGGCAAAAAAGTCCTTCATGCAGGACTTTTCCCTTCGGCATCTGTGATTGACGTTCCCAACCCAGATGGGAACATAGCCTTAGTGGTCTGAAAAGTTAGGTATCTTTAGGAATTTCTTGCTACATTGTAGCAGAGGTTACTGATCCTTCAATGAGGGTAAGCTGTCCACGTCCTGAAGCAGCAGAACGCCCCCAAACTATTGTACCGTCACCACAGCCATACATCAGACATAATGTGACATGTGTTGTCCTTAGAGTTGCACTTGTAGCTCCTCTTTCCAAAGAACATGGCTTGGAAATCCCTGCAGAGCACTGATGTCCTTGTAGGATCATGTTTTTCTTCTTCCTCTCCCATGAATCCTATATTGGCCTGCCTGCTTACTTATTGAAGAGTCCTGAGTGTTGACCTCAATTGCACATCTCTGCATCTTCTTCTAATATTTGATGGAACTTCTTTCAGGAGTCGTCTATGCATCCTTGCAGTGATTTTCACATTCGGCCATTCCTGCGAATATTCAAGTCTCTTCCAAGTATCCTCCATTTGAAAATAAAGATTCTGAGTGGGATTTGATAGATTAGAAGTGGATTTGTAATAACTTTATTCTTATTTCTTCTGAATGTTTGTATTAACTTTGTGAGGACAACTTCACTCTCAAGCTAATGCTAGAGTACACTATCCTACCAAAAGTAATTGGACACCTGAGCAAGAATCAAAAGTAGCATTTATTTCCATATGTTTATACTTAGCGGGACCTCCTTTGAACCTAATGATATTGGACAGTCTCCATAGCATATTTTCTACTAATGTCTGATACATGTCAGCTGGTAGTTCCCTCCATTCATCCTGCAAATGACTAGTAAGTAATCTCAAAGAAGATGCATCAGCCCATTTACAATGGTACAAAGCACGTTGCCAATGGACAGATGAGCAATGGAAGAACATTCTATGAAGTGGCAGATCACACTAATCCATGTTCAAATCATATGGAGGTACCAGGGTGTGTAAAATGCCTAGGGAATGCCTTCTGCCTGAGTGCTTTGTGCCAAGTACCACAGAGTTTCCTATATAGACTGGGGATGTTTTACATGACATGGTCACAGTATTTTGGTTACAGTGACAAGAACCATGAACACGGATGTGTACCCTGACATTCTAGACAATGATGTGCTGCCAACAATGTGGCAATACTCTGGGAATGGTCAGCAATACTTCCAACAAGACAACGCGCCTTGTCACAAATCCAATGCTGTTTTATGTTGGTTTGAGGCTATCGATGTTCTACGATTGGACTGGCTGCACAGAGTCCCAACCTGAACATCTTTGGGGACGATATGGACAATACACATCCCGGACAATACACATCCCGATATGGAAATAGAGGATTTTTTATATATGAATGTGTAAATGACGTGGGTAACCACGTGACTTGGAATGATGTGGTGAGTCACATGATTCGGCTTGTCCGATCACGTGACACCAAGATGGCGTTCTCCGCGAGCAAGAGTGAGTGTAAGTGGATTTTAAACTTTTTCTATATATAGATGCACTGTATTTGTTAGAGGATTGTAAGCTTGAGAAAGGCAAATTATACCGCTGAAACGCGTCGCACAATAAATGCACAGATTGAAGAACGTACTAATGATTTTTCTGGGTTCCTGAGTGCAGGGATTTTTCATATATCGATTGGACTCCATTGGAACCTACAGCCGGGAGAGAGGCTGCAACCCCATGACGAATCTCCAGTGGACTGGATCGAGAACCCAGATTGATATACAAAGCCACCGTGGATACTAGGTGCCAGTGGTTTCTCTATCCAGAGAATTCCACTGAGCACCAGGTGAGTACCCACCCACCTGTTTTTTCTAAGATATACACCTGGCTAAACATGAGGTGCTGATTGATTTATTCATTTACTTTTGATTCTTGCTCAGGTGTACAAATACACTTGCTAAGATAGTATATATTAGATAAGGTGTTTAAAGAGTTGAATACCAAATAAATTTACATTTAAGACATTTAATTTTGTTTCTTAAATGTAGAAATGATTCAGAAAATGTGTGATGTGAACCTAAAACATTGACTACTATAATGTATAATAATAGGGACCCTTGGAAGGGGCACATACTAGAGATGAGCAAGTATACTCGCTAAGGCACATTACTTGAGCGAGTAGTGCCTTAGCCGAGTATCTCCCCGCTCATCTCTAAAGATTCGGGGGCAGGCGGGGGGCGGGGAGCGGCGGGGGAGAGCGGGGAGGAACGGAGGGGAGATCTCTTTCTCCCTCTCCCCCCCCCCGCTCCCCGCCGCAACTCACCTGTCAACGGCGCCGGCCCCTGAATCTTTAGAGACGAGCGGGGAGATACTCGGCTAAGGCACTACTCGCTCGAGTAATGTGCCTTAGCGAGTATACTCGCCCATCTCTAGCACATACCTTTTACGTGTACCCAAAGTTAGTCTCAATACACCCCCTTCCCTCAGTAAACCTGTCCTGCAGTCTACATACTCGCTAGCGTCCAAAATGTGTATTTCCTATGCAAACTCCAGGGCAGGTCATAGTTATGCCACTTACTCTTCACTGACAAGCTGAGTAGTGGTAATATATATGAAAAATAGGAAAACATTGGGAGAGGAGAGATTACGGCGTGGTCTAACCAAAAACCAAAGCTGATTTTTTCAGTTCTTGTCTGGAGTTGCCCTTCAAGGGGGCAGTCTGGTTTATAAAACCCATTTTCAAATATCTTATTAGGGATGTCTAAGTTAGTAGAGGTGGATAGGTGACCAATTTAGGACCTTCATCTCTACAACCAATGTATCTTACTCTGGAGTACCAAACCTGTCCACATACAGCCCATAGATTTACATGAGAATTATATAATGCTTCATTTCTCCTGTGGTGGCACAGAACGAAAATTGAACACTTGCTGCCAGGATCTCCTACAGATCACAACCGATCACTTAGAATCCAAGCAGCAAAACATTTTGTAATCAGCTTATTATTAAAGGTCCAGAATAACAAAACCCTTTAAGAGTTTTAAAAGAATTAGCAAAGAAACTACATTATGCAGATGTATTAAACATCAACTTAAAACAACCCTCTGGTTTCGGGACAAAATTCTGTCCCAAGACCCGAGGGGAAGGCAGGTATATTACCTGCAGTTGTTCTTGCCTGCCATCCCTCCGATTCATCACTTCTGGTTCCTCTTTTCAGCTATCCCAAATAGCTGACTCAATCTTCAGACTACCTAATCCCCACAGTGCATTGTTAGTGTTAGACTACGAATGCATTATACCTGCTCTCATTGGCCAGAGCTGCTCACATGACCACCACTGTCCAATCAGAAAGCAGTGCACAGTGTGCATTAGGCAGATGGAAAATAGCTGTTGCCATCTTCGATGGCTGAAAATGAAGCTCAGAATTGGCAGATTGGAGGGGTGGCAGATTAAGAACAACTGCAGTTAATATATCCCTCTCCTCCTCTTGACTTGGGACGAAATTTTGTCCTGAAACAAGACGGTTGCTTTAAAGTTTAACGAGTTATGACAAGTTAACTGTAATGTATTGCAATGCTGTAAATTGAGTTATGATGCACCAGTCATGTCACCGGTGTCTTGCACACAATTTTTATGGATGACCTATCTTCTGCATTGATCGTGGGGGCCCTTTGCTTGGGACCTCAAATGATCAGCAATTTGGGCACCTATTGTCACCGGCAAAACACACAGGGTATGGAGTGGAGGCAGATCGCTCCTATCCCTGTGTATTGGCCAGCTCTAGTATTTTTAGGAGCAGCTCTCCTTGATTTTAATGGGAACTGTGCCTGTAATTACCAGCACTGCTCACTATACGGGGTCACTGCATCAGCTTCCACTTCATACCCTGTGTGCTTTGCCGGTAACAGTGGGTACCTGAACAGCTGATTAGCCAGGGTCCCGAGCAGCAGACCCCCACGATCAACTATTGATGACCTATCCTGAGAATAGGTCACCAATAAAAAATTGCCAGGAGAACCACTTTACATCTGTATATATATATACTTTGGATGATACATTTGGCGTTGTCTAGTGTTGCAAATCTTGTCTGAACGGTAAGATAACTCCCAAAATCAGTCCTGCGCTAAAGATGAATGAACCAATTTGGTGAAATTCAAGCTTCACCCAACTATAGCTCATTCAAGGTCAAGGCGTACATTTAAATGGAAACACATGATTAGTTTTGTGATTCGTCGCCAATTTAACCAATCACAGCGCTGACTGCCTTGATCGCATTCTCGCCACAAACACCTGCTTGATTGACGTTCCATTTTCTCCTATAATGCTGCGGCCGGGTAAACTATGATCAGCCGGCTGTTTTAGAAATTTACTAGTTCCTCACCAGATTAGAAAACATCTTCTAAAAATAGTGCCGCACCATCTATTACTGCCATATGTTGTACTGTCATAAAATGAACATACAGTAAGTAATTATCAGCACCATACAAGCTAGTGCCCAATATCACACACAGCCAAATAACAATACTATCACACTATCCATTGCAACAATAGTATACTTTACAGTGACTGAGCAGCAGTGCCACAGAATGCCTAATACCGCCATACAGTGCTCAAATAATGCCACCATACAGTGCTCAAATAATACCAAGCTATAGTAAAGAAATAATAGCTCCATACATAAAGTAATCTAATAGCAGTGCTGTACATTTCATCTAATGCAAATATCTTAGGGAACTACATTACCTGCTTTAAAAAGGTGCTTGAACCTAACTCTGCTATATCTGTACTGTATCTTTAAATGCAATACATTAAAGGAGTTGTCCAGTTGTAAACTATTGATGGCTACCAATAGTAGATTAGTAAGGGTCTGCTGTCCAGGATCTCCAACGATCAGCTATTCTTGGGGTCGTTGCACTGGTGCACTGAGCAGATTTCTCCAGGAAGCATATAACTCTGTTCCCACTGCAGTGGCCAAGCTTGGTATTACAAGCAAAGTTCCCGTTGAAGTGAATGGCCTTTCTGCTTCCTGCAGAAATCAGTTCAATGCACAAGCACAACAACCACAAGAATAGCTGATCAGTGTTGATCCCAGGTGGCAGATCTCCTGCTGATCTACTATTGATGGCTTATCTCAAGGATAGACCATCAATAGTTTACAACTGGACAAGCCATTTAATGAGGGCTGCATACCACAATCTTCTAATAGACAAGCATTAATGAGACTGGAGTGATGTTATACTATTAGATTATTAGATATATAATATATACATACAGCTGCTGTGGGGCACATAGAGAGAAGAGGCCCCATTTTAGGTTTTCCCCAGTCATGTCACTCTTCTCTCCAATAAAGAATAGGAAAAGGGGCATGAAATAGTGCTGCACCCTCAAGTCAAAGAGGACAACCATGAGCAGTGGTGGCATGAACAATGGGGCCTTATTTTGATTTTGCTCTATGGGGCCCCTCTGCTCCATGTACAACTCTGAGTAATTCTAAGCAGGAATCCTGATCACTTGGTGCACAGAAAATAATTATTACACCACATACCAATCACTATAACCAATGATGCCAAGACAGCAGTGTGCCAGCCACAGGTCTATACAGTACCACCTTTTCATACATCTTATGCAATATGTGTCATCTGCAAAAAACATCCAGCTCTATGTTACAGAACTGATTGAATAATGAAAAGTTCTGAAACTTTTTTACAAACTTTTGTGTTCCAGGTTTTGCACTGTTTTCAAGATCTCTGCTTGCTGCCAATATACAGAAACTAGTCCTGGTCATGTAATCTCAATATATTACGGTAAGTGAATTGCTAAGATTTCTTGCCTATTCCTCTTTATACATTGCAAAGGATGAAATTCGGTGGCATGGTCTTTCAAGAATGAGTTTTGTAAGGCTGGGTTCCCATACACCTAGCCATCTGACATACAACGCATTAGTTTTAATACCAATGCCTCCTTCCAATGGATAGAAAGGCGCCGCATGCAGCTTTTTTCTATCCGGGTATAGCTGCTGGGACTGGTGCAAAAAATTCACTAAAAAGGCACCAGTTGTGTCCAGCTCCAGTATGAAAACATTGGCTGGACATAACTGATGAATGGAAAGCCAGCCTAGCAAGTTGTGCCCCTGTGTAAGCCTTTGACAGATTTCCATTCTCTAGAAGTAAATAATAAAGATTTCCATTCTTTGACATCAAGCAGAGATATTCAAAACAGTAAGTAATTTATAAGCAAAGTATATTAGAAAATTGAATTAACATAGTATGTAAGGCCAAAAAAGACATATGTCCATCCAGTTCAGCCTATTACCCCCTGTACATGGAATGCTTATTGGAGGCCCAGACCCCATCACTGGATGACACCATATTTATTCAATGCAGCGATCCCATTGATTTCTGAAGAAACAACGCTCTAAGTGGTTCTATTTGTCGCCTTCTTGGTTTGGTCCCTATCACGAGCAGACATCAGGCTAGAGGAGAGAATATTACAATGACATCAAGCAGTTTGAGCAGGTGAGTGTCTATAGAGAAAAACCCTTTTTTTAAAATTCCTGGATGAAGCTTATTATGTTTGTTATCTTTACCCACCAAAGCATTTACTTTGGTTTGTCGCCCGATCCACAAACACTTTCGAGGAGATGACATTACCGAAAGGCAGGAACATCTGCATCAGCTCGGTGTCCCCAAATTCCTGGGGCAGATGGTAGATAAACAGGTTGCAGCCCTCGGGTCCTGAGAAGACAAAAGAAGAACAGAACTTGTTACAGTGGAAGATCTACATTCACCCATATTTTGCATTTGGATCTAAGACAATTTGGGGAGCTTTCGAATGGGACAGAAAACTCTGCAGAATGCTGTGCAATTTTCTGATGTCAAAATCCACACCAAAATCTGCATGTCTAAATGAGAACGTCAGCCAATCACAAACAGCTCTTTCAGCAGCCCCGGCAGCCAAAGGGAGGTAAGTATGTATTTTTTTTTGTTTTTTTACAGCACTTTTACTTGATTTTCAGGGGAGGGCTTATATTTAAAGCCCTTCCATGAAATCAATTGCCGGCAGCAGAATCCTCTACCGCAGATGACATGTGTGACAGGTGCGGTAGAGAATTGAAGAATTCCTCAACTGCATCTGTCACAAATGCGGCAGATGTAGCAGCAGGGAATTCTTTTAACTAGCAGGGATGAAGGAAACATCTGCCGCATGCGGCAGATGTGTTCTTCATTACCGCGGGGGGCACGGCAGCAGCGGACAGGTGAGTGTATATATATATATATATATATATATATTTATTTTTTTTTACATTAAAATGTTTCTTTTTCAGGGAAGGGCTTATATTTAAAGCTCTTCCCTGAAAATGAATGCAGGAGTGCCGGCAGACCATTGCGTGCATTTCCAATGGTACACGCATGTCCTATCTTTGCAGGTACATGCCTGTAAAGCACGGACATGTGCACACACCATAAGGAATGCAATGTTGCAAATAGAAGCATGTTTTTGTGCGTGGGTATGCACGCAAAAAGTCATGCTCGTGTGAAGCCACCCTTAGTCAAACAGCCTCTTTTTTATATGTCTCCCTTTTAGATATGAGCAAGAACGCTCGGTTAAGGCAGTTACTCGAGCGAGCATTGCTCCTCTCGAGTAACTGCATACTCATCCGAGAACTTTTGGGGGGGGGAGGCGGGCGCTACCCGCCGCACCCCCGGAGTTTTCTTGGCCGAGTATGCAGTTACTCGAGAGGAGCGATGCTCGCTCGAGTAACTGCCTTAACCGAGCGTTCTTGCTCAGCTCTACTCCCTTTCAAAGCATCTCTCTTATAAAATAGAAGTGTTTGTTAGTTAACAAAATTAAAACTCATTGAACAAAAGAGTAATTCAAATCGATATTTGGTGTGACCGTCCTTTACCGTCACAACAGGCACTCTTGCGCAAAGTCAGGGATTTTGTAGGATTATAGGTGATTAACCAATTATACCAAACAGGTGATAATGAACATCCATTTCATATGTAGGATGACATACAGCCATTAACTGAAACACAAACTGCTGTGTAGGAGGCTTAAAACTGGGTGAGGAACAGCCAAACTCTGCTACAAAAGTGAGGTTGTGGAAGACAGTTTCATGTCACAGGTCACACACAATGGCAAGACTGAGCCCAGCAACAAGACACAATGTAGTTATATTGTATTAGCAAGGTCTCTGCCACGCAAAGATGGCAAATTGACTGGGGTTTCAAGATGTCCTGTTCAAGCTCTTTTAAAGAAGCACACAGAAAAGGGCAACATTGAGGACCACAGATGCAGTAGTTGGCCAAGGAAACTTAGTGCAGCAGATGAAAGACACATTATGCTTACTTCCCTTCAAAATAGTGAGATGCCGGGCAGAGCCAATAGCTCATAACTGGCAGAAGCCAGTGGGACCCAGGTACACCTATCTACTGTATGGAGAAGTCTGACCAGAAATAGTCAGTAGTGATACTTATCCATCATGTATCAGGGTGGAGTCTGATTGGCTCCAAACTTATTCTGCAGCAGGAAAACAACCCCAAACAACCAGCCAATGTAATTAACAACTATCTTCAGAGTAAAGAAGAACAGGGGGCCCTGGAAGTGATGATATGGCCCCACAGAGCCCTGATCTCAACATTATGGAGTCTTTCTGAGATTACACGAAGACAGAAGGATTTGAGCAAGCCTACACACACAGAAGATCTGCGGTGAGTCCTCCAAGATGTTTGATCACTTGAGTTCCTTCAAAAACTGTGTGCAAGTGTACCTCAAAGAACTGATGCTGTTGTGAAGGTAAAGGGTGGTCTCATCAAATATTGATGTGATTTAGATTTCTCCTTTGTTCGGTCACTTTGCATTTTATTATTTGACCAAAATAAACTATTAACACTTTTTCTGAAAGCATTCTTGCTTTGTAGCATTTTAACCACACCTGCCTAAAACTTTTGCACAGCTGGATATATTTGTTCTTTTGCCCCCTATTGTGGTAAATCCAGTGTGTGACATGTAAGAATGCAAGTGAGATGACGTAATGGTGCAGCAGTGAGCAGGCAGGACATAAGCCGCCTGCAGACGGCCGGGTCGGATCCGGCTGCGAGAATTCTCGCAGCGGGACCCGACCCGAGTGTCTGCAGAGAGCAGCATGACACTCACCTGCTCCTGCGGCCCCGGCTCTTTCATGTGCCGGCTGCCGGGCAGACGGCGCATGCGCACAGCGGAGCCGGCGGCCCGTGAGTGACGTTTCTGTGCGGGGCTCTGCGAGCCTCGCACAGAAATAGAACATGCCGCGATTTGTTTGCCACGCGAGATTTCGCGCGGCCGTCTGCATAGGATTGCGTTTGTTAACGCAATCCTATGGCAGCTTCCAGGGGCGGAAATTCCGCCCATCTGCAGGCGGCCTTAGAGGTAGCAGGTGATGGCTGTTGTGTCATCAAAACAGATGAGGCTTAGCAGGTAACGCAAGACGTATCATCAAGATGGATGGGGCTTAGCAAAAGGGGCAGAGCTTCTCAGGCACCGCCGTTCTCTGTAAGGTTCCATCTTCTTATGCAGTGGATGAGTTCCTCCACTATCTAACATTTCCCCTCTGTTTTTTGTTTTCATCCTTGGTAAAACGAAATAGACAAAGTCCATGGGGGAGGGTGCTGCTGTACTCAGCCTACCACTAGGGGCGCTATCCTTCCCACTACTCGAGTTTGTAAGGATGCAGGTGAGTGCAATGGCAGAACTTCACATGTGACACCCGTTGCATAATCAAAAAGGGACAGAGCCTAATGGATGATGTTGATCATGTCATCAAATGGGGAAGGGCTTAAAGGGGTGAAGCTTCACAGTAGAACTCAGGATGTAGTGCTGCCCATTTTCTGTAAGTTGGCATCTACATGTGGTGTAGACGAGCTCCTCCACTTACTAGAGGACTCATTATTCACCAACACAGAAATGATGCACAATTATGGTTCAACAAAGTCTCAACGATGGGTGATACTAACTGGTCTCTCTACCTTTAAGAACATAACATGGCAGTCATGATTTTGGCAAATCAAAGATTGATCTACCCATAAAGGTTTCACTATAATATATATGCTTACTATCTGCCTATATAGCCTAGTTGCAGTGATATCTCATAGTATTTGGGTAGAATTAGTCAAAGTTGCAGGAAGGTATAGATGCACCACTAGCTAAAGTCAGCTGATGGTGCAGCAGGTCTTCAATCAATGGAAAGAATATTTAGATAAAAATGTGATATTTGTATCCAATCTGATGGAATCTCCTTAGATGTTCAGAGTCTGTTCTTAGCCAGGTTATAGCAGAACACATATTGGGCGACCCAAGGGCCCCTGCCCACCTTTCATGCCCGTATTTCATTCACCTTGCTGGCAAAGTGACAGAAGATGGATCAGTGTCCTGACAGATGCCCATTTAAAGCACATTAAAATTCTTCTGTCTCAGCGTGAGCACAATTAGGGTCTCAGAGCATTCCTCGCTACTAATAGAAAATGAAGTCTTGATGAATATTTGCGAAGCACAATTCCCCCCTCTCTAATTTGCTAAGAGCGTTGTCGTGAGGGAGCAGCTGATCTCTGCATTTCATACAAAAGCTTAAGTTCAGAGGTGACGGAGACGCTTAATCTGAAGTCGAGGGTGTGTGGGCGATCTTAATTAATGAGTAGAGACAATTTTAGTTTAACCCTTCGTTGGGAGGGGCTCACTGTTGCACTGGCAAAGCTTCAAAAGGGTTCGGAAAATGAGCATTTAATTGAAAACTAGGAACATAGGGGTGGGGTGAGAGTATGGAGAGGCAAAGGTCTAGGGATTAGAGCATTAATATGAGCCGTTCTTGTCATGCTAAGTATATATATTCAGCTGTATATAGCAATGACATCAGAGGCAGATTTACTATGTGTGCAATTGGGTGGTGCTCAAAGTCTTCTCCAGGCAGTGCACCCTGAAGCAAACTGCATCCAAATACAATGCTGCTACTCCAACTAAGGATGTATTTACATGGCCGATAGCAAGTCGAGACCGAGATTCTCGGGTGTGACTCGCATGGCACAAAATGTGGACACCGCGTCTCACACAAAAATAGGATGCGCTACAAGAGAAAAAAGTAAATAGACCTGTTGCAAACAATGAACTTTATTTTTGTGCGAGTTTTGTGGGCGAGAATATTGTCCGTGTAAATACGGCTTTACGTGTCAGAATGCACAACCCATCATTGCTTAGCATGGATGGGATGACCAGTTCCAGCGCCATTGTGTCTAAAAGAAACAGAAAGGTGAGACTCCAGAGAGCAAAAGAGTGCAAAAATTGAATTGGTGAGCAGTGGAAAATCCCCACCACCTGGTTAGATGGATCCAGATGCTGATGGAAGGGTCAGAATTTAGCGCAAGCAGCATGCATCGATGACATCACCTTTTCAGAGCAAGTCAATACTTCCATCTAATGTAATTTGTAGCAACTTCAAGAAGCTTCCTGTCTGCATGGGCTAATATTCCTGCAGAACCCATTCAGCACTTGGTGGAATCTATACACAATGAGTTGCGGCGGTTCTGAAGGCCAAAGGAAGTCCAAGGTGCTATTAGATGGGGGTCTCTAAGTGCCCATTCAGTATAGATCCCTTTTTCCCTTCATATACCAATGACATGAGAGGCAGACTGACCGGTTGTGCAATTGGGCAGTTCCCAGAAAGCTTATTAAGTAAAGGAGCCAACCAGTTTTCCTACTGACCAAAGCAGATCTCTGGGCCTAGTCAAAGACCCCCACCTGAATCTCTTGATGAGTGCAATACCCCACAGGTTTTCAGACCTCAAATATCTCATTGTGGTAATACCATCCTTCCATTGACCGCAGTGCATGTTGGACAATCCGGTTATACAATACCGAGTCTCGATTGATGTCAAACAAGCCAATTAGATTCCTACCTACCATTAATATCTATTGGGCAAATTAGAGCAAATTTGCTCCCTGTATGTTCCTAACATTGGAGAATTAGCACTCCTAGTCATATTGTGGGCTGTTCTTAGATCAGTTGGCACTGCTTATTAGAACTCATTCGACTTACTAATAGCAGGCAGCAGATTACATAACTGGCACCAGGTATATCATTCAGTTTATGCATTTTATGGAAGAATGTAGATTGTCAAAAGGAAACTGAAGCAAACAAAAGAAATTTCAACCACCATGTAGGATAATGAAAACGTATAACCCCCTTCCTCCCCCTTTGGGCTGGCGAGAGGGTAACAACTGCACCATCAATTCTCGTACCACAATGAGGACCGTGTGATGCCCCGGTAAACATTCACTTATGTTCTGCGGCTAATTAGATTTTTTTCAGGAGTTTACTAATGTGACCAAAACAGATATATGAAGAAATAAAATCAATTCATGTTTAATGTGGAAGTGATAAAATGAAGATTGCATCGTTAATGCTGCCATCCCCGTTACAGCTAAATAGCGGTGACATTTAGGTGCTTATATCTTAATGATGGATGTCTTGTTACATAAAAGTCTAACAAGTAGAAATAATGGCCCATCATAAAGTGGAGGTTCATTTGTAAACAGACTTCAGATCCAGTTACCGCTTGTATATAATGTCAGGAGGAGTTCAGATAATGGCTGATTATGGATTTAAAGGGAACCCAACACCAAACTCAGTGGAGGCAGCCAAGCATTAACTCTTTCCAAGCATCATGCATGGACAACGACACCTAAAAGAGGTTCCTACCCTGGATGAACATTTATCACCTATGCATCTATTAGGTGCTGAATGTCAGATTGCCGAGGGCCGCTCCATTGAGATCAGTAGAATGCAAGTCTTGAGCTCCTCATACCTCTTTACTACACCAGCACAGTATATACAGTGCTGTTCCAATCAATGGCTATGTAAAAAAAAACAATGCTGAAATCCACACCAGTTGATTTAGTATGGCTGCTGCAATCAATGGCTATGAGTGTAAAATCTTGTTATTTGCATAGCACAAACTTATTCCACAGCCGCCTTTCAGGTGATGTATTTATTACCCCCAGCAAGCTGGATACTGATTTTACCAAACTCAGAAGGATAGAAGGCTGAGTCTACCTTGAGCCAGCTACGTGAACCATGCGGGGATTGAACTTGCAACCTTCAGGTCATGAGCGAGAGCTTAGAACTGCATTCTGCTGCCTTAACACTCTGTGCCAAACAAGTGCAACATTAACCAGTTTCCATCAGCCACATAGATGTTGAATGGAGTGACAGGGCAAATCCTTGATTACCACTATGGTTGTGCAGTGAGGAGGACCAGTGCTCGGAAACCCTCATCCTGTTGGTGTCTCAGCGGTGGTACTTAAATTGCCGACACACATTCAAAAACCTTCCGAAAAATGATTGTTCATTTGACAGCTGTTTACCCCAGCTGTCCCATACACGTCAATATTCAGGTGTTTTAGGTACCTTTACACAGGTTGACTGTTGGGCACATAAGCGCCTGCCACCGTCCCACCGGCCATCTCCCCTGTGCTTTACAAAGATGGGATAGTTGTTCTATGAATGGAGGCAGAGCAGGTAGGAGATCTCTTTCGACCACCCACCTCCATTTAGAGTAAACAGACACTTGTTTATAGATGAACAGCTGCCGGTCTACATGGCCTGACTGTCGCTTGTTTTTTAGTTCTGCTAAAAACCAACCTATTCCGCAAAGTTAACGATTTTTCACTCAGTGTCTTGTCAACGGCTGCTTGTACACAGGACGACTATTGCCCGAATCTTCTGTTTCCAATTATTATTCAGGCCAGCAGCATAAAAGTACCTTTAGGGAGGTAAGCTGAAGCAAGGCAGCTCCGGTGCTGGCTTATCTCTTGAGAACAATAGAAGTAAGCATTTACTGTCTTTGTGGGAGGAAGTATGTTTTTTTTAATGTTTGCCCTATTCTTCTATTGTTTATATCATGTTTAGTTTGCCAGAGCATCATATATTGCTATGGCTTTAAGAAGGGGCGGGACTAAAGAATGGCGTTCTGAGTGAGAAGCAGAATCCAGAAGGGTGGAGGTGTGCCCACGCTGCTGTATCGGGACAAACATGTTTAGGAGTTGTTGATGCACTGTAGTGTTTCAGTAGCTCTTGCTCTATGGCCGTCACATCCTCATTGATAAAAATTGTATAGGAGGACGTTCTGAGCCTACCGCTGCTTTCTCCCTCTCCCTTTAGCTCGACCACACCGACTTACATGGAGAACTTACAAGACTGCAGGAGAAAATCCACAGCAAACCTGCAGCGGAAAATCTATACTAAATCAATTGGTGCGAATTTTGGAATGGATTTCAGACCCTCGTATGAAGAATTGGAATCCGCACTGAAAATGCGGCAGTATAAATTAACATACTGCAGATTCAAAATCTGCACCACGTGTCAATTCTACTGCGGATTTCTTATGGGTCTTTTCCACTCCATGCGGATGAGATTTCTTAAATATCCTTCACATGGCTCATACAGTAAATTATGTGTCTTGTGTGAACATACTCTGATCAAGCTTATGGTCAGGTGTTGTCCTGAGTAGATAACTAATTTCAGCTTTAGAGACATCACACCCGATTTTTTTTTCTTGTTTCATTGGTGGCTCTGGGGTTAGCCCTGTTACCTTGCAGTGCTGGGGACTTGGGTTCAAATCCAGCCAAGGACAACATCTGCATGGAGTTTGTATGTTCGCTCTGTGTTTGTGCGTGTTTCTTCTTTATAATAATCACCTTTATTTATACAGAGTGCATACATTTGTTGAGGAGGAGGAAGAAGAAGAAGCAGCATCAGCATATTAGTTAGCACTGTTGCCTTGCAGCACTGGGGTCCTAGGTTCAAATCTGAGAACAACATGGAGTTTGTGTGTTCTGCCTGTGTAGCTTTCCTCCAGTTTCCTCCCACACTCCAAAAAGTTGCTAATAGATGAATTTAAAAATTGTGTGCCCCAGTAGAGGTAGAACCCCAAAATATCAAGTCATCTAAAATGCTGCAGAATATGTATGCTTAATATAAATGAAGGCAATTTTTTCCCTTACATCAGTGTTTCTCAACTCCAGTCCTCAGGGACCCCCAACAGGTCATGTTTTCAGGATTTCCTTAGTATTGCACAGGTGATGTGATTATTGTCAGTGCCTCAGACATTACCACAGGTGTTCTTACTATAGGATATCCTGAAAACATGACCTGTTGGTGGTCCCTGAGGACTGGAGTTGAGAAACACTGCCTTACATTCAATAAACTTTGAGACATAACTAGTTGAAAATAATGATTTATAGCAAGAGCTTACTTCCATGAGGTCCACTGTAAACTTGGAGCCCAAGTCACATACTCTTTGTCCTCGGTTAACCCTGGATGTCAAACCTGCCGAACGATTTCCTGAACTTTGTGTTTCTTTTTTAAGAATAGCTCTAGATCAGCCTAAAGTGTATATCAGGCTCAGCGGTAATCAGGTCTCTCCAGCCTAGCCTCATCCGATGCGCACCTCTCCTGAGCTGACTTCCATTACCACCTCCCTGCACTTATTGATTAAACTTCAGCTCATCCTAGGCGCTCGGAGATTGATGCCACAACTACCACATGTAGAACAAAACAAACTGTGTCCTGTACAAGTCATTAGCAGGTTAGGGACAATTTATAGGCAGCTGACCAAAGCTGAATGCCAAGTATAAACATCGAGCTGTCACAATATTGTTTTCATCTGTCGAGAGAGAATATTTATCATCTATGAACCAACATTGGTAATAGAAATGAGCATTAATGCATATTGCCAAAATGCAACATGGCTTCCTAGACATCAAGGTAGGTCTTTGATCTGGTGGATTGCTGTTTTGCACATTTGTCCAAGACAACATTTCCTTAAAGTCTTCCTGCATCTTAATTGGATCTGCGCAAGGAATGGGATGGACAAATCTTAAGATGTAGGTGGCCACTGTGCCTGGAAATTAAATACTGGCCCCACACTTTTTAGGTTGGTTCCTATTAATGTTAATGATGATTACTCAAGACCATACAAAAAAGCCCAGATGGTTCTTCTAAATAATATTGTATTTGTAAGTCTTGCCAACCGTTTATTGGTCAAACGAAAATCCTAACAGTTTTTTTTTCTGAATACTACTTGAGAAGAAGAGGCACTTGAAGAAGAGGGAATACCCACCAAGTGCATCATACAGTATCAAAGGCTAGAATATGTCTTAAGTAGAAAATGACCATCAATGGTCAAGAAATTAGTTAAATGAGGCATCTTGCTCCACATCTAGGTATTTGTTAGTCCTATATGTGTTAGCACAGACCTTGCATTATGTTTCTTGGATTGGAGCATCAACAACTACATATATAGTCTTCCATAAAGTACATCAAGAAGTATATGGATAGGTCTATAAATTTGCTACTGGCCAACATTGAAGATTCTTTTCTATTGATTTTAATGTTGACCATTCTAGACCAGTGTTCCCCAACTCCAGTCCTCAGGGACCCCCAACAGGTCATGTTTTCAGGATCTCCTCAGTGTTACACAGCTGATGTAATTATTGCCAGTGCCTCAGACATTGCCACAGGTGATCTTACCATAGGATATCCTGAAAACATGACCTGTTGGTGGTCCCTGAGGACTGGAGTTGGGGACCCCTGTTCTAGACCACTAAGGGAAATCCAACTGGTACCTGGATTTTTCTAACACGCTCATGAAGTCTAATGTGAAAGGAATTAGCACTTTCAAGGTCTAAATCTCATTCTTTGGTTTCCTTACTGCGTAATTTGTCTGTCCAATTGTAATTAAACGGGTTGTCCCACTTCTTTTTGTATTAAACAGTTGGCCATGCCTTAAAATGATAAGAGAAGCAATACTGACCTCTCTTTTCATCCCGGTAAGCAGAGCAATGGCTCCTGCAGCTCTCCTGGTCTGTGTTTACAGTGGAAATCAGGTGACAACTGCAGCCAATCAGAGGCCGCAGTATAACTGTCCTGAACTCCTGGCATCATGGCGCCTAGGATGTGAGCGCTGAAGCCAGGAGAACAGATGTGGCCTCTGATTGGCTGCACCTGACGTCCGCTGTAGACAGAGATAGCCACAGGAGCCACTGCATTGCTAAGTGGGGGGAGAAAATGGAGTATTGCTTCTTTTATTAAATTAAGGCACATCCAGCTGTTTATTTTTTTACATGGGACAACCCCTTTAAGAAGATAATGAATGCTAGTAAAACTTTAATGTCTCCAGCAAGTGTATTAGCGTAAGTGCCAGACGGAGTCTTAAAAGGGTATTCCAATCTTGGACATTTATGGCATATCCACAAGATAATAAATATCTGATAGAGACAGGTCATCTGACTGGGACCTACAGCTATCCCTAGAATAAGGGACCCTTGACCACTAGCGTAACTATTGGGGATGCAAGGATGCAGTTGCACCCGGGCCCAGGAGATTTAGGTGGCCCATAAGTCTTCTCTTCTTCATAAAGGGAGCCCAGTACCATGAATAAAGCATTACAATTGGGGTTCCGGTTACAGGTTTTGCATTGGGGCCCAGTAACTTTAAGTTACACCTCTGCGTTAAGAGATTAAGAGAAGTTGGGGGGCCCCAAAATAAATATTTGCACTCGGGCCCATGAGCCCTACCCTCAACCCTATCCCGCCTCACACCTTACCTGCATCCAGCCGCTTCTCTGGGACTGGATGCTGAGGCAAGCAAAGAAGTGAGGCGGGAGGGGGTAGGGACCAGTCATTCTAAAGATTTGTTCAGATCCCAGGGTGGGACCCGCATTTATCATACATTTTTGCAATATCCTGTGGATATGGCATAAATGTCTAGGATGCGAATACTTATTTTGGTAGAAAACCACGAATGAATAAGAAATTAGTCAAATGAGATGTCTTGTTCCACATGTCGATATCGGCAGCTCCTAAATGCATTAGCCTGGACCTAAAGATGAGGGAGCAGGCTCGGATAAGTCAGTTACTCAAGTGAGCCTCTCACTTCTTGAGTAACTTCATTCTTGTCTGAGCGTGCTCGGGGGGGGGGGGGGGGCACCGGGGGAGAGAGTTTTCTATCTCTCCCCCCTGCTACGCCCTGCCACCCCCCACTCACCCCGCCGCCCCCCCAAGCACGCTCGGACAAGAATGCAGTTACTCGACAAGAACGAGGCTCGCTTGAGTAACTGACTTAAAGGATGTCAAGAAGTATATGAATATTTGGATTTTTTTGCTCTGTTGCTAAGGATAAACTGCCTTTTATATCGGTTGTCAGACAGCATGCCCATAGCAACCAGTGTGTGTCAGATTACTCAGATTTTTTTGGTCAAGGTGGAACTGATCTTAAACCAAGTTCAGATAAGGCATGTGTTACTCACTTATGATCTCAAATAAGCACTTCTCACTGACGTGGCCCTTATGTTTACATTCCGGTACATGATAATGCCTCCGAGCTTATGCATATAACATCTGTAGACTCATTTAAGTAAATGTAAATGGGTTTTCTGGGTATACTATCCTTTTTTAAAACTCAATCCAAATCTGTTGAAACAGTAAAAGCAGCTCATCCCTAACGATTGAGTGCTGCAGGTCCTGCAATTCACCAGGTCCTTGTTTTGGAATAGCTGCCACCTGACTGCTGCAGCCAATCAGAAGTCATGTGATATTCTCCAGGCATCACTGTTAAGATGCTGGGAGCCATGATGCCAGGGGAATGGCACCTGACCACTGCGGCCTCTCCTAAAAAAGACCACTTAGACCACCGGGCTGCAGTGCTGGATCGCTGGGGGTGAGGACCGGTAAGTACCTCTGGTTTTGTTGTTTTAGCAGAGTTGGATTAAGTTTTGAAAAATTATATCACACCCAGACACCCTCTTTAACCCATTTACTATATTGTAGGATGCTTTTTCCTTTTTGTACCTAAGAGGACTAGTTACTAGAATTCAGTTTTTTTGGAGAGAGGCATCTCATGGACAGATTAATACATGTGCATAAGCAAACACTTTACATACATTGTAGCAAATGGCAACTTCACATGTTAAAAAGACAGTTTCAGCTAACCTTTAATTGACACTTAACTGCTGTGGTGCGCCGAAAACAATCAGGAAGTGGAGCCGCGGAGGCATCACAATGTCAGCCTCCACCCACATGATTGCACCTTTAGTAGCTGCCCCCTGTCATTCGGCACTTGGCACCGATTATTGCATCTTTCCTGTCACTGCAGAAGTTCCCTTAGGTGTTGTCTGTCGATAAACCTCTGAGTGTTTAATATTCCCTTCTCCTCTTCCCTGCTACAATATCTCCTGTGGTGTATGGACTGATTGGTTGACAGGGAGGTGTTCCCCCTAAACGGCTAATCAGCTATATTGGAAGTGTATTTATTCTGAGCCCGCCTCTACATGGGTGCTGGTTATTTTCATGCCTAAGGTGTCAGGTGTGGCAGTTTTTGTCTGCATGTATGTACCTCAGTGATATGTCTACTGTAGGGTTTAAGCTATGATATATATCCTATCCTGTCCCTAGTTGGAGGACAGTGAAGGATACATAGTCAAGGAAAATTCTCTCTCTCTCTGTATGTGTGTGTGTGTGTGTGTTTGTATATATATATATATATATATATATATATATATACATACATACATACAGAGAGAGAGAGAGTATTTTCATCCACTACGTATCCTTCACTGTCCTCCAACTAGGGACAGGATAGGTTCCCTAGGCTTGAGACATGTGGCCGTCCCTATTGGGGTGATCACCCTGCTTTTAGGCATGACTTGCCAACAAGGCAAAGTTGGTTAGTGAGAATGTTTCCATTCCTATATTAATGTCTCCTATGTGTTTGTGTCTTAATTAATACATTTGCTGGTCAACTGTAGACATTAATCGCTTCAAGGTTTGATGTTTGGGTTACGTCCATAACTACTTAACTCACTAAATGAAAAAACACATGGGGCATGCACTAATATGCTTGCCCCTATGGAGAGTATTAGCATATGAACTTTTTATTTTTGGACTATTCAAACCTCACGCTATAGGTCACGAGTTTGAAAAGAAAGATAGTCCTATCTTTTCTCTCTCATAGTTATAACGCGAGAATCCCGATAGTGGAAACAAAACCATTCACATGAAACGCCCATCTGTTTAAGCCCTAAGTGTGAAGTTAACATTTGTTACATCTGTACAATCGGTGGACTCACCTTCTCTCTGTTGCTGTGGAATCATTGGAGGTGGCTGTGGAAAAGCTTGACTGATCTGTCCATAGGCAGCAGGATAAGCAGCTATTGGGGAAACAAGAAAAGAAAAGTCAGCAAGACTCTATTAACTTTCTGTTCATTCCCTCTGAAAAAAGGTCTAAAATGTTACTCGGCTCCCTGACCCAATGGGTTATAATTGTAGGGTACAGTATGTTGTATGAAATTGCGGAACACATTGCGATGCCAAAGGCGATACTTTCATAGACTGCAGTACTAAAGAAATCTCTTATTCAAAAGCCTAGTGTTGTCAGATCTGACACTTTCCTTCCTTTCTACATCATACTGGTATTTGCTGTGTTTTTTTCTGGTTCACCTACGTGCCAATTATACTGTATAGAAAGTAAGTGCTTGGAGAAGTAATGGTACAGTATGTTCCCTGAGCTGACATAGCAAGGAACGTAATAATGTATATTTAGGGGCTGTGTGCTAAGGAATAATGGATACAAATTGCTATATTTATGTGCCATTCCACACTCATCAAGGTTTGCAAAAATTCAGTCTGCTTGATTCCTATGAAAAGCCACAAGAAAAGATTATGCATGGTGACAGATTATAATCATGCTCAATACAGGTCTAAATGGCAATTGTTATTTGGCGACATTCGGTTACCCTTTGTTTTTTGATACAATTATTTGGGAATTTGGAAATATAACCTGAACTATTATATAGAAATGCATTATCTCTGCTGCCCTCTGCTGTTTAGATCTGTCACTGCTCTGCCGGCTGGGGATCAGCTCCATTCTTTTCAGTGCAATGTCAATGAAGTAACATAATGCACTTGTATGAAGATGTGGGATACGTGCGCACAGGGTAATAAAATGTAGGATCTTGGTTTATAGCAATTCTAGTGCCACTCATTGCTATACATCATTAGTCTAAGACACTGCATGGGCAGCACTGGCCAATCAAAGCACCATGCAATGTCTTAGGGCTCTTTTGCAAAAGACAACCTATTAGGCTCAGATGCCGAGAGGTCGTCCCAGCAATGATTGTTCCTGTACTTTCACATAGGAATGATCATCGATCAGTGAATAGAGGTGGATCGGCCGAGGATCATTCTGGCCAGACCGCCTCGATTCACAGTAAACAGGCAGTCATAGATGAACGACTGCCTGTTTACAAGAGCTGATTGACGAATGCTAAGCGAATGAATTATCGTTCACTCATCAGTTGGTGCATGCATTTACACTGAACGACAATCATTTAGATTCTCTCTGGATCGCGATAATCTGAACGATTTGTCAGCCCATGTAAAAGGCCTCTTAGACTAATGATGCATATTAATGCACAGGGCGCATTAGGTAGAGGAGCGGTTCAGCCATCTTTTTGTTTATCCAGAACCGGAGAGTCGCTTTGTTAGTAGGTTAACTGATGACTTCCCAGGATAGATACCAGTTACTGCAGAGTTCCAAATTCTTGCTCCTTATGTGAAAGGTTGTGGCTTATATTGAAGTACAGATCAGACTTTCTGCTCAGAAGCACATAGTTTAGTTGCTGGATTAAGTATTTAAAGGGATTCTCCACTTTGAGCAAGATTGTAAATCAGTGATAAAGCAATCAGTGATTATCACCTTAGGAGGAGGCAGTGAGTGGTTATTACTACAGAGAAAGAAAAGTTTGTACAGCGCCCATTGAAATCAATAGACAGTCAGTGTATTGCCTAGATGCAGATGATCTCCAGAGCAAGAGCTATTTATTGTGTCTCTAATCTAGCAAATAGAGTAGGGGCCCAGATATTGGACCCTCTTTCACCTTAAGGGGACCCAATATACACTTGACAGCACTACCCCAATTGAAATTAGCATGGTTCAGAGTCCTAAGGTTCCACTACAACCTTCAAAAGTAACCAAAATCAAAAGATTGCACACTGTTCTTGAACTCATGAATGCTACTACAGATATAACACATGCTTATAGTATATTTAAGCATGTTTCGGGCAATAACGCCTTATATCAAGCAAAGATTAAAAAACATCAGCGTCCGTCATAGAAAAATGGAGTACAATTCCCGGGAGGCATGGTGGTTGACTCTACTGGAAGACACTGGATGGGTGTGGAAAGGGGGACCTATGGTATTCCGGACTCCAGCAGTGTGTGTAACCCTATCTTTTGGCTGTGTTTACCTTAAAGCGACCCTCCAGTTTTGGGATGAAGTTCTGTCCCAGGACTAGAGGGGAAGGAGATTTATAGCCTGCAGTTATTGTTCTCTGATATCCTTCTGATTTGCTGATTCCATGTCCCATTTTTGGCTGTCTAAGATGGTCGACACAATAGTCAGACTACCCTGACAGTAAACTGGTAATGTCAGGTTGCTTTCCCATCTGCGGCAGGGATTCCATTTTCCATCTCTATTTGGGGAGCAGGAAAGGGGAATCCCCTGGCCAAACAAGTTCGTTTTATGACAGAACTGAACAGCGCCAAGTGGACCCCATTGACTATTATGGGGTCTGTTCGGTCTCCGCCCAGCTGCCTGGCATTTTAATGGAAAAAAAGTGGTGCATGCTGCTCTATTTCTTCCATTATTTTATGTAGGGTCTGTAATGGAACCTCAGACTGGAGGTTCCAATGCAGATGTCAAGGCAGCTTTAGACTACTAACGCACTGTTCCTGCTCTCTAACTGGCCCACAGTTGCTCAAGTGATCAGAACCAGCCAATCACAGAGCAGTACACAGTATGTATTAGATAGTTAGAAAAAAGCTGTGGACATCTTGTATGGCTAAAAACAAGGTCCAGAACTAGTCGATTGAAGGGGCGGCAGAGAAGAACAACTGTAGGTTATTAACCTCTAACCCCTCTGGTATCACAACAGAATTGTCCCAAAACTGGAGGGTCATTTTAATATCATAATAGGACAAAGGTGGGCAACCCTCTTAAAGCAGACCTGTCACCACTCCTTACATCTTAGTTAATTGTGGTATTCCCCTTGAAGTATCACATTGTAGGCCATCTTTTCTCAAAACAGTGGGGGGAACTTATCATCAGGGGAATCTTTGAGGCTACATTTTTGGCAAGCATTTTTTTTCTATCTCCAGTTTAGAATGGGATAAATTAATCAAATGTCCAAGAATTGATTATAAATTTGCCGCATCTCTAAATAGGTCTAGTTATTTTGCACAACACTCAGCTACTGGAGATTTTTTCCCCAATGGACTAGGTAAAAATTAAGCACAAATAATAGAGATGCATTACAGTGATACAAGAAAGGTCATATAAAAAGTCATTCTTTTGGTGAATGGATGACCATTTGAGTTCAGCACATACAGAACAACAATAGGAAAGAACTTTATGCAACTTTTTACTTATTTGGGTGAGAAAATTGAAGTTCTTTTATGTCTGATGGGTGCAGGGTTGGATGTGCCCCCTCCACTGGGTAAGGTGATTAGAGGCAGGAAACCGGTGCCCTTACTGAGATTGACAAAGATATTTGTACTCTACTCGAAGGCTAGAGATTTCATTGAATTACTCGCTTAGTATGAAAGGTATAATAAATAGATGACAGTCAGTGGTGGCATCAAGTGTTAGGCTGATGTTATTACATGGATGCAGGTCTCAAGACATTGCCAAGATATTCAAGACAGAAGATGACTGTAGTGCTGGAAATATGTCTTATAGAAGACCTACACCTCTACTGATATGTCTGTTTTTAGTAATTACTTGTATTCTCCATAATATGACAATTCTGGAACATCTTTTCTTAGAACACTGAGTTGTGCTGTTCCTCTGTTATTCCTCCTAGAAATTCATGTCAAATGGGTGTTACCACTCCCCTTGTCAGTGATATGTGTATAAGGCCCCCTCCCCAAGTAGTATCACCCAGTTATCGACTTAATCATATGTTTCTAGGAGGAATAACAGAGGAAAAACACAATGTGGAGGTATAAGAAAATATGTGCCAGAATTGTTATTTCAGGAAGAATAGAAGTATGTGCAGATGTGTCCATCCTTACCTGTCCCCTTGGCTGGACATGTTCAGATAGGTGGGTCACAAGATGACCAGAGTTCCAAAATCACATAATTTAATGATACTCAGTCATGAGATCTCTATCCTTTTTTTTGCTATTGTGGCCACATAGTGGTTGTGATGGGCATTGCAGCCTGCCAAGAGTTTGGCTAGTGTGTCATGATACTGTCTTGAATTACTTTGATGAGAAATTCCAGTATTTAATTAAATCAGGGCTGAGATAAGCGTAGTCACATCTGCACTACAACAGGAATGTCAGGAGAGCGAACATGTCTTCATTAATTGGTCATAATCAGGATCTCACACCTGATACTCAAGAATATAAGACGATCGGGTCACATAGTTTGATGGCGAAGAGAACTTCTCGGTACTGGAAAGATTTGATATTACATAAGGAGATAAATAGACACCATGAAAAATCTTTGCGAGACTAAAGGGATATTCCCATCTTAGACATTCATGGAATATCCACAGGGTATGCCATGAAAGTCCAATAGATGCAGTTTACACCTCTCGGTCCCACACTGATCTCTAAGTCTGGCCCCCACTGCAACCGGTCTGGCTAAATGTGGTGGTCTGGAATTATAGAAATGGCCAAGTGGGCCTTGCTAAAAGTCAATAGAAGTTACGAAAACAGTGTAGCACAATAAACTAGGCTGTTTCCACGGGCCTTGTTGTATGGAAACAATGTTGCTTCCTGTGCCACTCTGTTTCCGTAACTTCCATTGACTTTTATGCTAGATAAAGAAACAGCATAGCAAAGCCTAATTGTGTGTTTTTGTAAGCCTTGGCCCCCACATTAAGTGGGGGCCAGAACTAGAATAGGTGTGGGTCCCAGAGGTGGGGGTCACATCCATCAGACTTTTAATGGAATCTCCTGTAGATATACCACAAAAGTATCAGAAGGGAATATCCCTTTAAGGCTTAGGTCACACTTTGATTAGAAATTCCATTTTTCTATTTCCACATAGCAGCATAAAAACGGATTTCAAGCTGTGACAGATCTGTCACACAATGGATACTAGCGGTGCTGATAGACACTATTCACTAATAAGGGGTCCATCATGATATCCGCCATTTTAGTGGAAAAAGCAGCGCTGCATGCTGCGTTATTTTTTTGTAGAAAATATGATGGTGACAGAATCAGCGACCCACACAGTTGGGAAGAGAACCTAACATTATCTTTTCTCATCGGGAATGATGTAGTTCACCAATTGCCGTCTTATAGGGGTTGTAGAACAATAGATGTTTATCACTTACCTATAGGATAGGTGATAAAAGTCTGATCGGTATGAGTCTCACAGCTGAAACCCTCACGGATCCCAAGAACAGGGGTCACAGTGTTCTCCTCTTCTCACTGTGGGCCCGCTGAACTGACCTGGAGATTTAATAGAGGGGTGGCCACAGATGTGCGACACCATCATGCATTTTAATGGGGATGACGGAAATAGTCGAGTATAACCGTTCAGCTATCTCCAGTAATCCCAATGAAAATGGGTCCCCCTTCTAGGGATTGGTGGCAGTCTCAGTGGTGAGACCCCTGCCAATCAGACTTTTATCACCTTTCCTTCCGTAAAACCCCTTTAAGGCAAGTAGATGTCTCCCTGACTACTGGTAGGTTCAGACATCCCCGTCAATGGCCATTCTTAGACCGCTTATGCACTTTAAATAGCTGTTGGCTGAACAGTTGTTCGGTTGACAATTAATCCTTCTGACTCCATGTTTTCAATGGGGTGAGGCAACTAAACTGCTTCTAGACTCCTCTGGCCGCAGTTTATGTCCAGTGAATGGGCACGGTGATATCCAACATCACATACGGCGGCATATTTACATTCATTTATCGTCATTCATTACAAGTATATGACATGAACACATCAGACGCTCAGTATAAGGGTTTATTAGGAGAAAGTGTTAATACTAACGACCTGCGTACTGCTGCACTCCTGCATAGGCTTGCTGCAATGGATCTGCCGCAGTGGGGCTCTGTGCTGCAAAATCAAAGAAAAACAAAGGGTTAATGATCAGCACCAAGACCTGGTAATGATACAGACAAGATTGAATACAGCACATTCATTTCTAAACCTGCACGTACACATAGATATTTACATAGGACGTAATGGGAGGAGTCATTCGATAATATATAAGTGACTATACTCTCAGCTTTCCACCGTACAGATACTCTGCTTCCCATAAAGTGAAACTAAAAACAAAAATGGGTCATTTGTAGGAGGCATCAAGTCAAACATTACAAAAAAAGTCAGAAATGGCCAATGTATATTGACTTCTGCTACGTAAGCTGGTGTTGACTGGTAGTTCCCATGTACAGTACCATCAATCAAAGCAAGCGGAGATGTGCTGGTTATACTGAGAGCATAGACTATATCATAAGGCATTGCTCCAAATGTCTGTTCTAGATCCCATGCACACAGCAAAGCGGTGCTTGGAAGCTATAGAGCTATCTTGTGAAGAGCTGTACAACCTCTATGTGCTACCATTGAAGTTCTGATCGGTATGAAGCAATTCTTAGCTGAATATCTCTAAGAGATAAATATCAAAAATTGGCTTAATTAAGGAGTTGAGATTGTAAATGTGGATTACATTAATGCTTTGCCCATTAAATAAAGGTACACCAAGCCCGGTTACTGACAAATCTGTTCTTCTCAAGAAAGCTTTGTTGGTGGGAACTGTGCCACAATGCAAAAAACTTTCAGAAGACCTCAGAAAACATGTAATAGAGACTTATGAACCTCTACAGACTTGGTGTGCTGCAATTTACGATCCATTGGGTATGGAGTTATTCTCCCCTGGAAGCAACTCTGTACATATGGGATCCAATGGAGTGTGCCCATTTTTCCATTGCATCTAGTACCAATAACCTTCATATGCCACTGTGTGTAATTGAAGGCATATAGAGCTACAGTAGAGGTGCATGCATCTCAGTGAGGGCCCTATTACAGCTCTGTGCAAACCAGAGCCATTGTATGGGCATGTGCATGGGGCCTTATGTGTCTCTCACTGTAGCTAAAGTATCTATACCCTTATTTAACCATAATAAGGCTTCATGGACTCAATGTGAATAAATCATATATTCCATATATGAATGGATTGTAAATGAAAGATAACTATGACTAGTCCATTAGAGTGTTAGAAGACTGAGCCAACCCAACCTGTACCCAAGAGCATTTACAGGGCTAACAGCTGCCAGCATTCTGTAGCTACCGTGGCAAGGAAATCAACTGATCTTTAGCCAACACTGGAACAATGACAAGATTATACCAATATATTATACTACATAAGAGAATTGCAAGGCTCAACAAATCGGCACAGAATCACATACTGTAGATGTACAGTACAAAAAGGCATCATTCATGAAGAGAAGTGAGACACAGGGCTAAATCAACCTGCAGACATAGAATAGATATACACTGACATGCCAAAAGTCACGGGACAGGAGCTTATGTGTTATAGAGATGCATGAAACTGGAAAATGCTACAAAAGCAATGCTTGCTCTCAATATACTCAGCACTGTACGGCTCACTGTGGGAAAGGTCCATGTTGGTTATTCAGACTAGTAAATACAATAATACTACAAATTTAAGCGTATATTTATCAATTTGTACCTTCCACTCTGATAAACTGCATAGCATATGTAGCGAGGCATGGCTTGCCGTGCCCCGCTTTGCATAGTCATTTACAGTTCGGTGATACTGTATTATAATATTTCATGCAGTTCTTTGTGGACAAAGAATATAACGGTTCTGTTGTTATAAATGTAATTTTTAGTAAGTGTGATTCTATTGGCTGGTGGCGCCAAAGAGCATGCCGGAATTGGGAGGAGGCTGGAGACAGGAAGTCTTTAGTGAGTGTTTTTCCTGCGGCCAGGAACATGTTGTATGAGCGAGCCCTGGTTTGAGCAGTACTGAGGAATGGCCCATGACCTCCAGTGAGCGGCTTACAGCCAGACAGCATCGTGTGAGGGACTGCTAGAAAAGTGACTATGCTCCGATGTGCCTCCTTGTTGGGTTTGCTCATGGCACTTCCAGCCACACAGCCTTCCACGGCACTTGGAACACCATGACACCAGAGCTACTGACTGGACATAGCAACTGCTAACCCTTGGAGAGCAGGTACCACAGTAATCCCCCCACGGTCTTTGTCAGAGACTTTCTGCACTAGCAGACACAGACCTGGATGGGATCTTCTACGTTAGGAACAAAGACTGTTTGATTCGCTACTCGAACCCCAGTTTGTGTTCAATTGAAACATTTAGGAGATCGTACCTCTGCCGAAGCAGAAGATTTGTCATACTGGCAATATTATTGAATTAAATGAGTTAATGAGCTACGTGAATGGCCTATTTCATTATTGATGCAGCCAGGCAGCCGGGCCTACCTTAGAGTCTAAGGCCCGACCGCCCCACAGAGAGTACTGATCCCAGAACCATCGCTCTGAAGACATAACCAGCTGTAGATATCCACCCCGGGTTGCGGTATTCAGCACCAGAAGCACACAAGATAGGTCCCCTATCCTCCGAACTGAGGGGGAGCCCAGCCACCACCTTAGGGTTCTCTGAACCTTGGTTTCAAGTACTAGGGTGCATCTCTTAATATTTGGGCTATAAAAATATCGAAATGTCATTACATTCTCTGAGATACTCACAGCTTCAAACACAAGTTATCATACAACACAGCTTACTAAACACCACCATAGACACTGCAAAGCACTAATACACAAAATAATAGGACAGATTCTATTACAAGTGTAGGAGCCAAGCAGACACTTTTGGAAGCCAATGGAGGAGATTATCCACAATGATCTATGTATGAGACCCTAAAGAAGGAAGACAAAAAGACATGGGGATTTAAGTTGAAACCAAGGACTTTTCATCAAGGTATGGATTATACACTGAATGGTCACTTTATTAGAGACACCAGCTCTTTCACGATTGGAGCTTCCCTGTATGAAATTCTCCCCATGACCCCGGAGTGCGGCATAAAATTAACTGACAAGTTTTCCGTGAATCACTCTCAGTGTGAATCTATATTAGATGGGATAATCCAGCAATCTGAGTAACTTCCAACCAGGCCGGGTCATCGGTGCTAGACCATCCGGGGCCAGGATTTCAACGCTAGCCTTGTGGGGTTTTCTCATGTAGCAATGTGGAGAGTATACTAAGAATGGAGTAATCAAGGAAAAACATCCAGTGAAAGGGGATCTTGTGGGTGTTACCAACTTGTCTACGAAAGTCGTCAAAGGAGGATGTCAAGAATCTTTCTGACGAACAGGCGCTGTACAGTCAAGTAAACTGCAGCTGAATACAACGCTGGTGCTCCAAGAAATGTGTCCAACTCATCGTTCCTTAGCACAGATCAGCTAGAATAGCAGACAACCAGTTCCAGCGCCAATGTGAAGAGAAACGGAAAAGGTGAGACTCAAGGGGGGCAAAACAGTGCAAAAATTTGATCACTGAACAGTGGAAAAACATCACCTGGTCAGATGAATCCAGATTTCTGTTGCCCAGTGCTGAGGAAAGGTCAGAATTTGGCACAAGCAGCATGAATCAATGACCCCTTCCTGTCACCTGATCATAGAATGTCAGCACCTCTATCGAATCTGCAGCAACAACAAGACGCTTCCTGTCCACATGGGCCTACGTTCTTGCGGAATGATTTCTATACCTAGTGGAGTCTACCCCATATTGAGTTGGTGCGGTTCAGAAGGCTAAAGGAGGACCAACGTGCTACTGGATGGGGGTCTATAATAAAGTGGCCATTCAGTGTATTCCTCTTACATGGATCACTTTTGTTGTTAGTTCCACTTTAAATCATCCAAGTATAATTGACATTAAATATAATGAAGTTATGGGTTATCGGAGCCCATGAGATTTCACGGAGTTATATTTCACGCTGATCTCGGCTATAATACGACAAGGTTAGAAGGGAAATGTATTCCACATGGCACAAATAGAGACACGAATGACACATTATTGGGGGAGGTAATAAGAGGGGAGAAGACCATTGTAACATATTGATAACATTCTTCATAAAGGATCTGATTCCATTAAATGCCCTTGAAAATGGAGCTGATTTAATCAACAGACGGAGTTTAATAAGAAATAAACGCTTATCTCTGAAGTGATGTATGGAAAAAGGGGAAACAATATCTATATATAGATCCACATATTCTGCATCCTGCTTGTAATGATCAGCATATGTCAAAGCATAGAAAAATGTAATGGATCATTGGTTACAGATGTCATCTGCTCGGAGAGGAGGAGAAACATCATTCAATATGAAGTAACGAGATAAATGATATGGCGCGGGGGGGGGGGGGGGGGGGGCGCTTTCTTCAGAGTTCTTCTCCAAACTGGCAATAAGCGGAAAAAGGAGACGAGTCAGTCAACAGATGTAATTACTGGATGTGCATTGTCTAATGACATCCCATTTAAAGGGGTTGTCTTGGAGTAGAGAAGGTGGAGGGGATCAGGTGCTTGGACCACCAGTGATGGCAAATGCTTGTCAAAGGTCTCGGAACTGGGAAAGTGAATTATTACATGATGGCCATTGAAAGCAAAAGACCATTCATGTTCACATCTACATCAAAGGATCAGTTTGGAGCCTCGACAGCAAATTATGTTACCGCTACTTTTTTCTATCAAAACAATAGACTCCCTGGCAGAACTCTGACGCCCCCTTGTAAGTCAATGGGAGGCATCAAGGGGCTCTAGTGTCTATTGGGTAACAGATCCCACAGAGTGCCACATTGCAGATATTAATGGAGTCTTAACGCTTGTGACTTTGGAAGACACTTCTCAGTAGTTCTTGACTTGAAGAAGCCCAAAGTACTCGGTGGATTGTTAGTCATCTACTTATGCCACACTTGGGCAGAGGGAAAAGGGCTGTCAGTAGACAAATCTACTATACAGGGTGCAGTCAAAAAGATGGATCCAGCGCTATATCTCACTACCAGTGCCCTATATTGGAATAACAAGGTTGTACTTGAATAGAAATCCATGTTCCAGGGCCCCCAGGGGCTCATGCACCATGCCATCATGTTGAGCATCCCTACCTTCCTATTCAACTACACAGTTACAATTTCAATATAGGGCACCAGTATTGAAATGAAGCGCTGGATCGGTCTTTTTCACTACTCCCTGTATATGACTTTCAAGGCTCTGTCAGATCGATTGGAAAATTCCACAGGACACTGCAGAAAAATCTGCACCAAGTTCCAAATGTCTAAGGGCGGCTTCAGACAAGGGCAGGTGCAAAAACCCACGCGATAGCGTGACTTTTTGCACAGTGAAGATCACACTATCACGCACGTATCTGTGCATTTTACTGTACTTTCTGCGCTGCCATGATTTAAAAGGCTGTGCAGCCTAATTAGTCCCCGGTGTTTTCGATTTCGGCATTCATTGCGCAATTCGTGTGCATATACGCACCAAAACAGAGCAGCTTGTGCTTTTTTATTAAGCAAGCAAAGAGCGTGCTCAAAAGCGAAAGTGAGAATGAACCCATTAAAAACAATGGGTTCTATTCACTGTGCATTTAAAGTAAAGATACCAGAACTGAAGACTGTGATCTGGACACAGGAGCATCAATGACCCTTGGTCATAAAAGGGTTAAAGGGGTTCTCCAGTTGTATCATTTTGATAGGTCATTAGTATTAGATTGTGGGGATTCCGGGCGGCAGATGCCGTACTGCTGTGCTCATACACTGAGCTTATTTCTGTAGGAAGCAAACAGCTCCATTCCCACTGCAGTGGAGAGACTTGGTATTACAAGCAAAGCTCCAATCTAAATGAGTGACCTGCCATACCAAGCCTGGCCACTGCAGTGGGAACAGAGCTGTTGATTTCCTGTAGAAATCAGCTCACTGTATGAGCACAATGGTCCAGCTAAGAGCTGATCAGTGGAGGTTCCTGATGGAAAACTCCTGTCAATCTATTATTGATGGCCAATCCTAAGAATAAGCCATCAATAGTTTACAACTGGACAACCTTTTTAAATCCCACAGAGGGAAATTGGGTGTCATTTGCTATTGCCTTGTCATGGGGAATGCCATTCTGCTTTCTCAGAATCCCGAAGGACAAATCCGCCTACTTATGCAGGTACACATCACTCCTTATCAAATGTCAACATAACTAGGTAGATTCACCCTTAAGGAGCTGAGAAAGCTGGGTGATGCCCCCTATGGGATCTTCCCTAATGGTAACTTGAAGTCTTATACTTATTGTTGGCAATTTTGGATTTTGGGGAGAAATACTGTATATTTTAAAGCAGCCCTAATACCGAGCGCCGGTAACGCTGTCTTAATAGTCACTGAGAAGCAGGTCTTAATTTGCATAGTATGAAAACGACACATTTCCTTAATTTCTCCAAGGAACGCACAAAGAGCATCGAACAAGCAAGAGGCACATCAAAAAAAATCAAAGACAAGTCCCTGACCAACTCCGCTGGCTTCAAGGACATGATGTAGGTCAAGCGAGCCCCCATTTCTGCTCGGTGTAATATATTCCTATGTGACATTCACTTTAACAAGCTATATATTTTAACCTGAATGAGAAATGTGCCTCGAAACGCGTGGGTTCGGCGATTTTACGCAGACTTTTATGCAATGCCTCTGTTTATAGGTCAAATAAATGAGTGCATGGACAAGACACATCTGCATTGTTATACTCGACCTTCACAAGCCTCTCAGCCTTCGCCAAGGTCACCAGTCCGGCAATAAAGCGCCAGGCTGAGACGCAGTTTACCTTCTTCAATCCAATTTAATTTTTTTTTGGTCTGTGCTTTAGTCAATCTAACTCCAACATCGTATCATTTCATGCAACAAGCTTACAAAATTTATGTAGATTAAAATTCATGGGCGCCATAGTGTGCAGTCCGTATTATTAAGATTGATTAGGACGGCCGATGGCGTGATTAAAGAATTCGCCCGTTTACTGTTGTAATTAATTAAGCATTCACACACAACAATAACCAAAAGAAAGTGCTGATCAGGGTGGAAACGGTGAGAGGTCCCAGATTTAATGCTCACATTTCGCTGCGGATGAGGCCACGAGCTCTGCTCTACAGTCATTACACCGCCCAGCTGACACACAATCCATAGACCTGTCCTTGCCTGGGTCACCTTCACATCTAATGACCATCTCGTGGGTCATGATAAATAACCGCCCATGTGTTTTCTTTTTTTCTCCAGTTTTGAAGTCTTACAGTGTTCTTTATAGCAATCCTAACAGCGATCAACACAGATCTGCAGATCCCCATTTATTGAAGCTCATTTGACCCTTGTATATAACTTCATCCTTATACCTGTTATTTGAAAAGTATCATTCTCTCTTTTCTGCAATAAAAAAAAATCAACTCCAAAAATCAACCTCAGTGGCACAAAGCTAGGAGGGATAGCTAACAGAGAGAATTTTGAAAAATTGACATAATTGAACAGTGGGCAGTGACTAACAGAATGGTATTTAACAAGGAGAAATGCAAAGTCCTACATCTGGGCAAGAAAAATGAAAAAAGCACATATAGAATGGGAGGAATTGGGCTAAGCAGCACATGTGAAAAAGACTTGGGTATACTAATAGATCATAGACTGAACATGAGTCAACAATGTGATGCAGCAGCCAAAAAGGCAAACACAATTCTGGGATGTATTAAGAGAAGCATAGAGTCTAGATCATGTGAGGTCATTATCCCCCTCTACTCTTCTTTAGTCAGACCTCATCCGAATACTGTGTCCAGTTTTGGTCACCCTGATTTTATAAAAAGATCTGGGAATGTTTAGCTTGCAAAAAAGAAGGCTGAGAGGAGACTTAGTAACTGTCTACAAATATCTGAAGGGCTGTCACAGTGCAGAGGGATCAGCCCTATTCTCATTTGCACAAGGAAATACTAGAAGCAATGGGATGAAACTGAAAGGGAGGAGACACAGATTAGATATTAGAAAAAACTTTCTGACAGCGAGGGGATCAATGAGTGGAACAGGTTACCACAGGAGGTGGTGAGTTCTCCTTCAATGGAAGTCTTCAAACAAAGGCTGGACAAATATCTGTCTGGGATGACTTAGTGAATCCTGCACTGAGCAGGGGGTTGGACCCGATGACCCTGGAGGTCCCTTCCAACTCTATAAGTCTATGTTTCTAACTCTCCACCCATTGGCCTCCTGCAAAGCAAGTGCTTGTGCTCTGGATAACAACCAATTTGAACAAGCAGAGCTGCAGTGCAAGGGCTTCTTCAGGTGGTTGTCATTTAGTCCCGTAATCAGGGCTGCATAACGGGACAAAACAAAACCAATGATTTCAGTGGACTCATTTTCATTAGCGGTATTCCCACCCATTAAGAATACGGGCAAGAAAAGATAGGACTTGCCCTAACTTTCCTAACTTTCCCAGCTTGCCAAAATTAGACTGAAAACTCATTTGTGTGAATCTGCCCTTAGACTATAAGCATACGGGCGATTTTTCTGTCCGATTGTCTACCTATTTTTGTGCAATTGTTGTTCAAGAATTGTTCATTATTTTCTATGGCAGCGTAAAAAAATGGATCACAATCAAACGTCATATGATTTGCATATGAGTGTACTGCGTCTTTAATGCATGTTACTATGGGGAGCACTTGGAAATAACAGGAAATGCAGAGCAGTGAAAATGTGCATATAAATCGGATGCAAATTACACGGGAAAACAGAAAAAATGCATCGCAAACGCATGAAAATCATAGGAAAATCGTATGGAAAACGGTCATTTTTTGACCAAACCTTTGTGTGACGTATCTGTCACTTGCTGCCGCGCAACTGCTTTAGACCTGCAATTTAAATATCACAGAATAGCCAAATTACAGACACGCCGCAGGCAAGTCTCAGTCAGCCACAACTAGCATTGCAGTATAGGACGGCAAGGTGATGCGCGGCTTGAAACCTGTGATGAAAACGCTTAGAAAGAGATTCTTTAGCGATTGTTGTGCCGCAGCTATGTAGTTGAATTGTGGATTCCGAAATCGCTGTCCGTGCGTATGATATGCGGTTATATCCTGGCATTGAAGTGCATTGACTTTCACCGGTTCACTCACAATTGTAGCATGCTCTATTTCACTATGGATTCCATGCGTATGAGCTCCATTGAACTCTATGGATGGGTTTCATCCGTGGTTCATACGCAATTAACACCACATATGGATGCAGATTCGTACGCACGTTGATAGGAGACCAGATAACAAATAGTCCTCCTCCAGAAGAAAGTGGTTTTGTGAATGTGGTTTATACTGCTTCCAAAAATAGTAGTATAAAACCAGCCAAGCCCAAAGAGCAGTATCCCGTCCTGAAGGCTCTTAGAACATCTCACCACGAGGCCACGAGGGAATGTCGCCTGAGCAGTAGAAGGGTGTTTCCAGGAGGTCAGGCTACTTTCTGAAGTCACAACGGCTTGCGTTCGTACTTCCGTGCGGACTATATGCTGCCCTTAAATGTACATCCGCATGGAAAACTGCATCCATACGCAACCATGCGCAATTCGCTTCTGCAATCACACGCAGGTCTACCACTGCAGATTTCCGCTTGTAGCCTTAAATTGCTTATACCTGTGCTCTACTGGAACACTGGTTCAGCTGAAGTGTAAAGTAAGAGGGACAGGTAGGGTGGCAGCATAGGCCTATGATGAAACAGGAGGTGGATTCTGGACTATATCAGGATCCAATAAATATTACAACCAAGCTAGAGTCAGGCTGATCATATCTGAGCCCAAATGGGACAGATGCAGCTGGAGTGTAAAGCATGGAGGAGAGCCAGAAAGGCACCTTAAATCTCTGATGAAACAAGAGGTAAATTGTGATTAGAGATGAGCAAGTATACTCGCTAAGGACAGTTACTCGATCGAGCACCTGTCCGCTCGGAAGAAAAGGTTCGGCTGCCGGCGGCAGGCAAAGACTGGCGGGGGAGAGCGGGGAGGAACGGAGGGGAGATCTCTCTCTCCCTCTCTGCCCCCTCGCTCCCACCTGCTCACTGCCGCAACTCACCTGTCACCTGCGCCTGCAGCCGAACCTTTTCTTCCGAGCGGGGAGATACTCGCTAAGGACAATGCTCGATCGAGTAATTGTCCTTAGCGAGTATGCTCGCTCATCTCTAATTGTGATGCCACACCAAGTGGTCATGTGACCTAGTGACATGACTTAATTTCCCAAAGACTATACTATATATCTGATTCTGGAAAAGCTGGGTGGAAACTAAATTATTGGCCACTATTAGAAATGCATGAGAGTTGTCACTCAGCTTTCCCACACTTCTAGATAAGAATATGTCTAATTGTGCAGTTGAACAGGAGGAGGGAACACAGTGTCAGTTTGTCATTCAAGAGCCTGGGAAAGTTGGGTGAAAACCAATGTAGGAGCTGGGTGCTCTTTAAGGCTGGTGACACCACTATACTTTGGCTGCATTTTCCAGTCCATAATAAGGACATGTGTCTGGCCGGACCGCGGGCCTCCTGACCCAAACTCTGAGCATTATCCATTTCTATAGATTCCACATTCAGCTCTGCTACACCCGTCTGTGATAAATAGCACATCAAATAAAAGAAATAAAAACAAAGCAAGTGATACAATGTATCTTACTGTGTTCTTCCTCCTGGTATACAGTCACCAGGAGTGTAATGGCCTCCTAGCTCCACCAGAGGCCAGCACACATTACAGAAGTCACAGATGCGGACCAGCAAATGCATTAGCCTTGCTTAATGTATATTGATTGCAAGCTCCTATGGTAAGGACTCCTTTCTATGTGTTCATTGGATGTATTCTATGATAATGCTATTTCTTCTAGCTATATTTCAATTGTTACATTAATAACTGGATGCTGCCATCTTTTATGTATGTTCTTGAAAATGACAGCGCTTTATAATAATTCTGTACAGCAGTTTTATTGCATTCATAATTCTCCAACTGTGATCAAAATGTTACATTTAAAAGATGGATAGATATGAGATAGATAGATAGACGATAGATAGATAGATAGATAGATAGATAGATAGATAGATAGATAGATAGATATGAGATAGATAGATAGATAGATAGATATGAGATAGATAGATAGATAGATAGATATGAGATAGATAGATAGATAGATATGAGATAGATAGATAGATAGATATGAGATAGATAGATAGACGATAGATACATAGATAGATAGATAGATAGATAAATAAATAGATAGATATGAGATAGATAGATAGATAGATAGATAGATATGAGATAGATAGATAGATAGATAGATATGAGATAGATAGATAGATAGATAGATATGAGATAGATAGATAGATAGATAGATAGATAGATAGATAGATAGATAGATAGATAGATAGATATGAGATAGATATATAGATAGATATGAGATAGATAGATATGAGATAGATATGAGATAGATAGATAGATAGATAGATAGATATGAGATAGATAGATATGAGATAGATAGATAGATAGATATGAGATAGATAGATAGATAGCTATGAGATAGATAGATAGATAGATAGATAGATAGATAGATAGATAGATACATAGATAGATAGATACATAGATACATAGATAGATAGATGATAGATACACAGATATGAAATAGATAGACAGATAGATTACTATGCAATAGATAGAGATATGATAGATAGATAGATAGATAGATAGATAGATGATAGATAGATAGATGATAGATAGATAGATAGATAGATAGATAGATAGATAGATAGATAGATAGACAGATGATAGATAGATAGATAGATAGATAGATATGAGATAGATGTGAGATAGATATGAGATATATAGATATATATATTAGATAGACAGATAGATATTGGATAGATAGATATGAGATAGACAGATATGAGATAGATAGATAGATAGATAGATAGATGATAGATAGATAGATAGATAGATAGATAGATAGATAGATAGATATGAGATAGATGTGAGATAGATATGAGATATATAGATATATATATTAGATAGACAGATAGATATTGGATAGATAGATATGAGATAGACAGATATGAGATAGATAGATATGATATGGATAAATAGATAGATATGAGATAGATAATATTTTTGACATCACATTTAGTTAATAGGAGTCATGACATTTACTTTGTGCTGCTGATCAATATAAAAAATAGCATAAGGGCTTCGTAAAAAATAAATTCTCATAGGAGATAGATATGACATAGATGGACAGATATACAGATAGAGATATAATATAGATATGATGGATAGATATGAGATAGATAGATAGATAGATACATAGATACATAGATAGATATGAGCTACATAGACAGATAGATATGAGATAGATGGACAGATATACAGATAGAGATATGATATAAATATGATAGATAGATATGAGTTAGATAGATAGATACATAGATAGATAGATATGAGTTAGTTAGATAGATAGATACATAGATAGCTATGAGATAGATTGTTAGATAGATGATAGATAGATAGATAGATAGATAGATAGATTGATAGATAGATAGGAGATATATAGATAGATAGATAGAAAGAGATAGAGATATGATAGATATATAGATAGATAAATAGATATGAGATAGATAGATAGATAGATAGAAGACAGATAGGATGGACAGATAGATATAGACAAACACAGACAGATGGTTATGAGTCGGACAGAAGACAGATACATAGAAGGACGGGTTGCTTACTATCTTACTCTCCTGCTACTTTAAAGAAGATATATTCCAAAATCCTATACATTTCCTCCCCCCTCCTGGTCTGCCGGTCTATGTGGTGACGATCAGACACCAGGGATAAAGTTGATGGATATTTTATTTTGATAACTATCTCAACTCGCAGCACAAATGCTTCTATTATAGCTGCCAAGACCCAGCTTAATCACCTCCATTTATTACTGCACAAGAGTGAGTTGGGGAGAATTCTCTCATTAAAATCTCTAATATTCCGAGTTAAAGATGCTAAATTAGATCTTTCTTCCCTTCCCTTTCCAGCGACTGCTTTATGGAATATGGTTGATTGTTACAAATGGAAAAGAATAATGATCCAGGGCGCTCGTGGAATAGATTACAGATGTCTAATTGTAATTTACTTACTCAACTCTTTAGGAAAACTTAAAGGAGAACTCCAAGACCGGCCTCTATTCTATGTGGTACGTAGGAAATATCTCAGGTCTATTAAGACGTGGTTTGCAAGATTTGAAAAAAAACATGGCTGCATTGTTGAAAAAACAGCGCCACACCTGCCCATGGGTTGTGTCTGGTACTGCAGCTCAGCTTTAGTGAACTGAATTGGGGCGGAGCTTAAATATAACAAAAACCTGTCAACAAGAGTGGTCTGTGTTTGGAAGAAAATAGCCATGTTTTTTCAAAATCCGGATAGTTTTCTTTTAAGTATTGGTCATGCATGAAGTGGTCTGTGGGTGACAACCAGGAATCCTCCATGTGCTACACTACTAATATTAAAAACAAAAATAATGCCCCCTGCTGGTACCATCTCTCTCCGACCCCTGGGAGGCATGCCTCCCAACATTGGAATCCCCATTTACAGATATTTTACATGTTAACCCCAAAATGTCCATGTTTCCTTCTGTGAATTTCATCTGTGGATCACAAAGGTTATTGGGATATTGCTAATAACAAGATGTTCTGCATGAGCTGTGTGCAATTAGATTGCAAGCTGTGAACAACCATGGGACCGTTCACATAAGGGTTGTCATCCATCTCTCTAGCACCCCTGAATATAAGCCATCACATATACTGCTGAATAACTAGACAGATTTTTTCCAATCAGGGTTCTAGGAAAGCAGGATGACTGTCTGGTTGTCACCCAGCTTTTTCAGAACCCTATGACCTGGACGAATCTCTCTCTATGATGCGTGACCAATATGGGTCATAATAATGAAACCTATTGGCTCAGTACCTGGGTAAGGATGGATTCCATTGGCAAACACAGCTTCTGCGGCGGGCTGTCCATTAGCCTGGGGTGGGAGGCCGGTGAATCCATTAACCCCAATTGGTGATGGAATGCTAGGCACAGCTGGTGCGGTGATTCCTGGCGGTGTGCTTCCACCTGCAGAGACAAAAATCAAGCGGTCACCTCCCCAATAATGGTCTGTGTACGGCGGGGTCACATCAAAGCATCAATCGCACGTTACTCCAGACTCTGCTGTGCAGCTGCTGCAGATAGCGACATGAGGGGCAAATTTTAAGAAAAGTGGGAATGTTTCCTAACAAAGTTAACTGCTCCTTTATTATCCACCACTTTTCTTGGTCCTTCTGGTGTTTTGAGGTTCCGAAATGAGACACTTGTTGGAGTTTTTGCGCATGTGGTGGTCTCGCAGTCCGAAGTTTTTATGCCAGTTGTTAGTTCATTTTTATTTATTTTCTATAATTTTTCGTGACTTTAAATTGAATTTTATCCCATTTTTATGTCATCGTCATACAGTCATTCAGTTAATGGAGGTAGAGCGTGCCGAAGATCTCTTCCAGCCGCCAGGCTCCATATACTGTGAACAGGCAGTCATTCAAAGATGAATGTCTGCCTTTTAGTGAGAAGTCGTTCATTAGTTGTTTCGCTTCAGTCACCTAAAACGAAATGCCTAGCGACTGATGAGTGATTTCTGGCTCAGTACTTTGTCATGTCCTGCATTTACATGGGATGACTAATGGCCAAAGTCACTCTTTTAAGTGATTTTTTTGGCTGATAGTTGGCCTATGTAAGCATTTAGTTGGCCCATGTAAAAGTACCCCTAGAGTATTTTAACACATGGTGGAAAGTTCATGCTGTAAATGTCTTAGGGTTCAGTCACACGGGCGCATCGGTGCCCGTGTTCTTGCAGGTAGCAGACGGCCGTACCTGAAGATGGACGTCTCTCTGCAGCGCTGGAGGAAAGAACATGTGACCGGCTTCAGGTACGGCCGTCTGCTAACTGTCAGTCACACAGGCGCATCGCCGCCGGTGTACGGGTGACGATGCGCCCGTGTGACTGAACCCTTACATGTAGATTTTGTTGCAGATTTTCGACTGTTAGCAAATTGGAAACAATTCCGCTGCAAATTCATGTCAAAATCTTCATATACGACAAGCAGATCTTGGTGTGGATTTATCAATGGTGGAATTTTCAGCCACGTCTGAAATCACCCTTAAAAGGCGAAGCTACCTATACAGCAGTTAAAGCTTGTGACATAATTTTTTTTCTTCCGACGCAGTGCTATGGTATTCCCACTGGTGGCAAAGAATGAAGCCTTGTACCTCAATATCCTGGTCCAGCTGGTCAAGACAGAACGGCTTGCTGGTGCTCCCTGGCACCTATACCTTCCTAAATGCAACCCCTAGAGTTAAGGGTGTTTTCTCCAATATTGATGACGTATTCTTAAAATAGGTCATCTATATCTAATTGATGGGGGTCTGCTGCTTGGGCTCCAACTGATCAGCTGTTTGACGTGGCACCAGCATTCACACGATTGCCACTGCCTGTTATTATTGTGGCCACTAAAAAGGGCCGTATTTCTACTGGGACCACTAAAGGAGGTCCTATTATTACCGTGGCAATAAAAGGGGACCCTATTGTAACTGGGACCACTAAAGTGGGCCCCATCATTACTGGGGCCACTAAAGGGCAGCTTGGTACAAGGGGCCTTAGTGCATAGTGCCATAATAAAAGAATAGTGGTGTCAGCTTGTTCATACATTTCCAAGTGCAGTAAAGGAGGTAAAATCTTGAATTGTGATAATCACATCCGTAAACCATGCTTCCTTCTATCTTGGCTAGTATTTTTTATAACAAAGATGCCCCCCCCCTAATAACATAGGGGAGAAGCTCAATACTATTCACTTTACAGTACTGGGCTGTTCTCAGTTGCTGGCCTTGAAAGAGGCCACAGCACTCGCCCAAGCCTCGCATGTCTACAAACAGCTCATCACCGTCCCGATTGGCGGACCCCCACTGGTGTTATTTGTATAGTTTTTCCTCAAGGTAGTTCATCAATATAGAAGTCACGCAACACCCCTATAAATAACAAACTTAGCTCTGCTACATCTTGACTTGTGCATACAGCGGTGTATTCAAAGCCAAATATACAGTAAACATCCAGAACTTCACTGGTTAAATTATACTATGAATTATAATTCAGTAGAAAAATGCAAAATGCCGCAGGCAAATCATTTTACCCCCCTAGGCCTCCGTTTACCCAATGTTAATTGAGTACTAATTACATTCATATTGTTCTCCCATCACATCCCTCGCTGTCATGCCATCTAGTATCTAGAAATCCCCCTTCCTCCTCATACCCCAGCCAAATAAACTAATATTCGGAAAGTTCTAGGGATCTGACGACTCCTTGTGAAATACAATGACAGTCGCTGTGCGAGGGCAAAATTAACACCCGAGCGAATGCACTTTTTCCGTCACCCATTTAAAAAAAAAAAAACAAGAAAAAAAAGAAAAGAAGCGAAAATTTCCCCATCACTTGTGTTGGCAGATTCCCTTTTATTATGAGAGCTGACACCGGCACCTTGATGTGACAGTTCCTTGTGTGCGCTCCTGACTGCGCTGTACGTCTGATGAAAGCGGCGAAGATTTTCAACTGCCTTATCCGCTCGTTTTCGCTTACTAAGCACTCAGCCGCTGCTACTTTCTTTATGTGAAGTGTTGCTGTTTCAGCATGTGTTCATGTATAGCATAGAGAATGCCGTCACCGTTGTGCCACATGTCTTAATGATATTTGGACAGCACCACATTCGGACTAGAAGAACAAGAAATAAAGGGAGGGGGTGCTTAAAGGAGCAGAGTATTGTCACAGGAGAGAAAGTGACGGAAAAGTGTGACTTCATTAAATATTTCATATATAGTGCAGCCGGATTTGGAGCGAAAGGCACTTCAAAGGTCCAACCCTGCAGCAAGAACTGAGTTCTGGAAAGTTTGTGACACTTTTAGCAAGAAACTAACTTTAAAATATTCTTTTCTCTTTTCCTTTTTTTTTTCTTTTGTCTTTATGTCTTTGGTGAGAAGAAATGTACAAATATATTACTACTATACTCCTGTCAATTATGGACAAGTCTAAGCTTGAGAAGAGAATTGTAGATAGAGCATAAATTATATTATTGAGATATACAGTGGCCTCTAGGAAATTTGTCAATTATTTTGACTTCTTATTGCAATGCAAAATATATTGGAATCATTCCTTATGTACAAGAATATAACTAGTATTTTTCTGCCCCAATGTACAAGAATATAACTACTATAATACTACTTCCACTGTACAAGAATATAACTAGTATTTTTCTGCCCCCTATGTACAAGACTATAACTACTATAATACTGCCCCTATGTACAAGAATATAACTACTATAATACTGCTCCCTATGCACAAGAATATAACTACTATAATACTGCCCCTATGTACAAGAATATAACTACTATAATACTGCCTCATATGTACAAGAATATAATTACTATAATACTGCTCCCTATGTACAAGAATATAACTACTATAATACTGCCTCCTATGTACAAGAATATAACTACTATAATACTGCTCCCTATGTACAAGAATATAACTACTATAATACTGCCCCCTATGTACAAGAATATAACTACTATAATACTGCCCCCTATGTACAAGAATATAACTACTATAATACTGCCCCCTATGTACAAGAATATAACTACTATAATACTGCTCCCTATGTACAAGAATATAACTACTAGAATACTGCCCCCTATGTACAAGAATATAACTACTATAATACTGTCCCCTATGTACAAGAGTATAACTACTATAATACTGCCTCCTATGTACAAGACTATAACTACTATAATACTGCCCCCTATGTACAAGAATATAACTACTATAATACTGCTCCCTATGTACAAGAATATAACTACTATAATACTGCCCCCTATGTACAAGAATATAACTACTATAATACTGCCCCCTATGTACAAGAATATAACTACTATAATACTGCCTCCTATGTACAAGAATATAACTACTATAATACTGCCTCCTATGTACAAGAATATAACTACTATAATACTGCCCCCTATGTACAAGAATATAACTACTATAATACTGCTCCCTATGTACAAGAATATAACTACTATAATACTGCTCCCATGTACAAGAATATAACTACTATAATACTGTCTCCTATGTACAAGAATATAAATACTATAATACTGCCCCCTATGTACAAGAATATAACTACTATAATACTGCCTCCTATGTACAAGAATATAACTACTATAATACTGCCTCCTATGTACAAGAATATAACTACTATAATACTGCCCCCTATGTACAAGAATATAACTACTATAATACTGCTCCCTATGTACAAGAATATAACTACTATAATACTGCCTCATATGTACAAGAATATAATTACTATAATACTGCTCCCTATGTACAAGAATATAACTACTATAATACTGCCTCCTATGTACAAGAATATAACTACTATAATACTGCTCCCTATGTACAAGAATATAACTACTATAATACTGCCCCCTATGTACAAGAATATAACTACTATAATACTGCCCCCTATGTACAAGAATATAACTACTATAATACTGCCCCCTATGTACAAGAATATAACTACTATAATACTGCTCCCTATGTACAAGAATATAACTACTAGAATACTGCCCCCTATGTACAAGAATATAACTACTATAATACTGCCCCCTATGTACAAGAGTATAACTACTATAATACTGCCTCCTATGTACAAGACTATAACTACTATAATACTGCCCCCTATGTACAAGAATATAACTACTATAATACTGCTCCCTATGTACAAGAATATAACTACTATAATACTGCCCCCTATGTACAAGAATATAACTACTATAATACTGCCCCCTATGTACAAGAATATAACTACTATAATACTGCCTCCTATGTACAAGAATATAACTACTATAATACTGCCTCCTATGTACAAGAATATAACTACTATAATACTGCCCCCTATGTACAAGAATATAACTACTATAATACTGCTCCCTATGTACAAGAATATAACTACTATAATACTGCTCCCATGTACAAGAATATAACTACTATAATACTGTCTCCTATGTACAAGAATATAAATACTATAATACTGCCCCCTATGTACAAGAATATAACTACTATAATACTGCCTCCTATGTACAAGAATATAACTACTATAATACTGCCTCCTATGTACAAGAATATAACTACTATAATACTGCCCCCTATGTACAAGAATATAACTACTATAATACTGCTCCCTATGTACAAGAATATAACTACTATAATACTGCCTCATATGTACAAGAATATAATTACTATAATACTGCTCCCTATGTACAAGAATATAACTACTATAATACTGCCTCCTATGTACAAGAATATAACTACTATAATACTGCTCCCTATGTACAAGAATATAACTACTATAATACTGCCCCCTATGTACAAGAATATAACTACTATAATACTGCCCCCTATGTACAAGAATATAACTACTATAATACTGCCCCCTATGTACAAGAATATAACTACTATAATACTGCTCCCTATGTACAAGAATATAACTACTAGAATACTGCCCCCTATGTACAAGAATATAACTACTATAATACTGCCCCCTATGTACAAGAGTATAACTACTATAATACTGCCTCCTATGTACAAGAATATAACTACTATAATACTGCCCCCTATGTACAAGAATATAACTACTATAATACTGCTCCCTATGTACAAGAATATAACTACTATAATACTGCCCCCTATGTACCAGAATATAACTACTATAATACTGCCCCCTATGTACAAGAATATAACTACTATAATACTGCCTCCTATGTACAAGAATATAACTACTATAATACTGCCTCCTATGTACAAGAATATAACTACTATAATACTGCCCCCTATGTACAAGAATATAACTACTATAATACTGCTCCCTATGTACAAGAATATAACTACTATAATACTGCTCCCATGTACAAGAATATAACTACTATAATACTGTCTCCTATGTACAAGAATATAAATACTATAATACTGCCCCCTATGTACAAGAATATAACTACTATAATACTGCCTCCTATGTAGAAGAATATAACTACTATAATACTGCCTCCTATGTACAAGAATATAACTACTATAATACTGCCCCCTATGTACAAGAATATAACTACTATAATACTGCTCCCTATGTACAAGAATATAACTACTATAATACTGCTCCTATGTACAAGAGTATAACTACTATAATACTGCCCCCTATGTACAAGAATATAACTACTATAATACTGCCCCCTATGTACAAGAGTATAACTACTATAATACTGTCTCCTATGTACAAGAATATAAATACTATAATACTGTCTCCTATGTACAAGAATATAACTAATATAATACTGCCCCCTATGTACAAAAATATAACTACAACATGAAAATAACTACTGATTGAGAAGTTTGGTTTAGTCTATGAAATACCTGTGACATCTGGAAGACTCATTACAGACACTGAGACAATGTGGAGAAGGTTCTTATTATTGGGAGTCATTGATATAGATTTCTTACCTGATGTTGGTGTCATTGGAGCAGCAGCCAGGCCATTCATATTCAGGGCAGCCATTTGTTGCATCTGAGCTGCTGCAAAGGCGGCCATCGGATTCAGGTATCCACCCTGTGCTACGGAAGCCATAATGGCGGCCTGTTGCTGCATCAGCTGAAAGACAGGGAACAGACAAAAAATATCAGAAGTTACTGGCGGGACCCCCCCAACTCCCCAAAAATAAGGGCAACTGGCAGATCAACGACAATAATCAGTGGAGAAGGGACCTTGTGTCTGTATATAGCAGTGGTCTCCAACCTGTGGCTCCCCAAACTACAAGTTCCATCACGCACTGACAACCTGAGCAACTGGAGTGAAAAACCATGGATTGGAGACCACTCATATATAAGATTTCCTATGGATTTGGTCATTGACGAAGTCTTCACTTCTTCCTTCATGTCTTCAAATACAGTAGGAAATATGTATCATAGAGGCAGTGCATGTAACTTCTAAGGGGTCCCTGGAGAGAAGGGGCCAAGCCCTGATTGTTCCATTGTTTTTGTTTAAGGGTAGGTATCATCCAAACAGGACACCCTCTTGGTCAAAGTTTAACCAAGAGGGTGTGAAGAAGAAACAAAAAACAGACTTTTATTACTGGAAGATCAAATTGGCATCGTAATGGGAGCCCACTTTAATCACTAGTATGAGACTCCCAACTCTTCTATATATGACATTGACTAGTTACATGGATACAAACTGCCTTCTTACATATAGCAAAAACTCTGCATGCACAAGTCAGTGTCGTGTACGAGTTCTGGAAGAAGAGAGCTTATTTCTATTGTCTGAAGGAGGTAACATGGCACATTGCTTTTGGGTGATAAGATTACGGACCATAAGGACCATCTATTCTGTGACCACAGTAGTCAGTCTGATAATTTGAGTCATGGCAAGACCTTCTTTTGCATGCTTTGCCCTGTATCTACATACCCTGGCCAAGACTGACTGGCTTGTTGGCACCCGCTTGACACCAAGAGCTCATGGCATAAATCCTCCGGGCCTCCTAAATAGTGATAAGTGAACTTTTCAAAAGTTCAGCTGACTCAGCTCACCAAATTTGGCCAAAAAGTTTGATTCAGTCTGAAATAGTTCTAACCGTAACAGAACTTCACCTGCACCCGTAAAGCTGGTGTGTAGTGCTGTGCAAAAGCCATAAAACACTGTATAACACTTCTATATCAAAAGAAGAAGAAGAGGAAAAAGAAGAGGAAAATGAATGCGCATGTGAACGAACCCATTGGAATCAATGGGTTCTATTTTCTGCATATTGAACGTGAAAGTACACCCCTGTGAATAAGCCCCAGCCATCAATTTACTATAGCACTGTGACATCAGAACAGCCCAACTGTGCCACAGATAACGAATCCCGCTCTGCTACATATGATCAACCGAATTATGCCACACCTGACCAATCAAGATATGTCATCTGGTCAACCCAGCCATGCTGCATCCGACAAATCCAGCTTTGCTACATCTGACCATCCTAACTATGCCATATCAGATCAACCCAGCTATGCCACATCTGATTAACTATGCCATATCTGACCAATCTAGCTCTGCCCTATTCGACCAACTCGGCTATGCCGTGTTTGACAACCTAGCAATGCTACATGTAATCAGTCCAGCTCTGCTACATCGAGACCAACCCAACTATGCCACATTTGACAAACTGAGCTATGCCACATCTGATTAATCTAGTTCTGCTACAGCTAATCAACTCAGCTGTACTGCATCTGAGAAACCAGTTATGCTATATGTCATCAATCCAGCTATGCCACCTCTAATCAATCCAGCTCTGCTACATCTGACCACCCCAACTATGCCACATCTGACCAGTCCAACTATGCCACATATGACAAACTGAGCTATGCCACATCTGATGAATCTAGTTCTGCTACATCTGATCATCTCAGTTATGACACATCTGACAATCCAGCTATGCTATATGTCATCAATCCAGCTACGCTACCTCTAATCAATCCAGCTCTGCTACATCTGACCAACCAAACTATGCCGCATGTGACCAATCCAGCTACACTACATGTGATAATCCCAACTATGCCACAGTTATCCCATCCAGCTTTGTTAATCAATCCAGCTATGCCACATCTGACCAACACAGCTCTGCTACATTTAACCAACCCAAATATGCCAAATGTGAGCAACCCAACTCTACTTCATCTGACTAGCCCAACTATGCCTAATCTCACCAACTCTGCTCTGCTACATCTAACCACCCGATGTATGCCACATCTGCTATATCTAAGAATGAATTATCATGATAAACATGATATTTTTCCTGGCACGCATCACAAAAGATAAATTGCTCAGTGCGGGCCGGTTGGTTATCTGGACTGTACCAGCCTACATCTGGCTCTGGGCACAGGATCAATAACCTCACCCCAGTCAGCCCCACCCGCCAGCAGAAACAAATAACCAGCCGCAGGGCTTTCTGGTGCTCTTCTCTGCTCTGGATCTCATAGTCCATTGCAATTTGGGATTGGGGGGCCGCACTTTGTTGTTCGGGCAGCTGCACCAGATTCTCATGTATATTTAATACATGTCTTCATGCCAATGCTCCTGTCCATGCCAGAGACGTCTGAGAAACTACGCTCATTATAATATGGTTCTGGCACCAGCATCCGTCATAGCGTAATATTAAAATTTAAATACATTTAGACCCTCTGTGCCTCATGTGCGGCGTACAACCACGTGCCACGTAGGAGTCTTTGTATCAGTCCTTTACAAGTGAGCATGGGGGGTAGGTAACTGTCTTACTTGATGCCTGATGGGTTGCCCACTACCATATAGGACACCATGAGTACTGTAAACTGCATATGATGTTGGGCGCTCGGGGACAAGTGATAGCTTTGCTAGTTATAGTATATAGAGTGGATCTCAGGTTAGAGCCCATTCCTCCACTTATGATTTTCCAGTTGTAGATCTATAATACCAGATTACAGTGGACGATCACTGCATTAGGAACACCTACTCAATAACGGGTGGGTCCATCTTTTTGGGTGATCACAGCTTTCAGATGTCAGGGAAGAGGTTCTACAAGGTGGTGGACACCCTCCATACTCAACTCCACCCATGCCCATTGCAGAAGCTCCGTCAGTTGGAGCACAATTTGTGGATAAGTGGAAGTAGATCTCATAGATCTTTCCAGTATATCCCAAACATGTTCAATGGGGTTACAGTCTGTTTCAGTTTGGGGGCCAAGGCAGTGTGAAGAAATCATTGTCAACCACTTCCTTAGCGATCCAAGTTCAATGAAATGGAGCGTTGTCCTGTTGAAAGATGGCATTGTGGTTGGGGAAGATGTCCAGAAGTTATGGGGACAGATAACAGGCCCCTAAAGTGTTCACCATTCAAGGATTGTGGTATGATGACCAATGGTCAGAGGGCATGCCAGGAAAACACTCCCCAGACTATGACACCGCCACCACCAGCCTGTTGAACATCAATGGCCCATCAATTGGATATGGTTTCATGCTGCTTACACCAGATGCAGTAGGGAATGGAACTTGTCACTCCATACGACCTTCTACCACGTGTCCAAGGTCCTCTGTCGTCACTATCGCCCATGTGAGACTTTGTTAGCGATGACATTATCAGAGGCATCCTTGCCAATCTTTGGCTATTGAACCCCAGTTGACACAAGATATACCGCATGGTCATTTTGGAAATTTGTCTAACTTCCACTTTGCTCTACTGCTGGGTCAGTTGGTCCACTGTGGCAATGCCATTGCATAGAGACCAGACGTATGCCTCACAGCAGTGTGGCTATATGTGCTTCGGTGACTTCATCCGTAGCTCTGATAACCATCTAAGTGTGCACATCTACGGTGTATAGATGCTGTACAACAGGATGTCATTGAATGTGCCATTATCATATGCTGTGTGGCATTGCAGCTAACCCTTCATTCATATCAATGAGCTGCAATACTAGACACAACCACGGACAGTGTGGCGCTGCTGAGAATCTCAAAAACCTTTCCGGCGAACACAGGTGCATGGCTTGTTTCATTGCGGCGAGCCCTGTACCATGTGTCAGTAAAACATGATCGTGATGGGTTTGTAGCCTCCAGATTTAACAGCAATATCTCCATTCACTGACAGCAGTTAGAGATTTTGAAAAAAAAAGTTCCAGAAGTTTTCTTTATGCAAAAATGATGCATAATTTGCATAAACTTCTCTGATCAGCGGCATAATGTACACTTTATTTTACTTCATTTTTATGGATTAACGAGAGTCCAAATGCATCTTCCCCAGCAGAGGAGTAGCGTCTTCTTATAAATGACTGACATAAAAGCCGCTCGAAATGATAAAATCCAGATCCAGACAGCAGATGTAATGGAGGCAACGGTCTGTACATTAGCCTTTATGCGCCGTAAATGGCTTGCATTGCCTCCTTAGTGAACTGTACTTGAATATGGAAGGTGCATCAGGACTCGGCTCTCAGGTCTAATTACGCCTATTATATTTGCACTTTCACCATCACAAAGACCGCGGCGGCTTTCAAAAAGTCTGCAGAATCCGGAACAAAGGAAGAAAAAAATCTAGCTTTCCAAAAGCAGCCGCCATCCTTTTCTATAGTAATAAACCGGCATTCACCATCCACTCACCGCTTCCGAAGTTTTACAAATTAATTGTATCTTCAAGAAAGTGGAACCTAATTTGCTTTACGATCACAGGCAGTTAATTATTGGCCTAATATATAAAGAAGCGAGAAAGGTGGAATGTAATAATAAACTACAGAGCGGTCACTTGTTAAACCCAGCGCAGTCTGCCAGAAACTAAGAAGGGTGTTTACTATGTATCAAAAATATAAACGAGGATGAAGAGAGACATCTATCTATCTATCTATCTATCTATCTATCTATCTCTCTCTCTATCTATTTCTCTATCTATCAAATATCTATCTCATATCTATCTATCTATCTCATATCTATCTCATATCTATCTCATATCTATCTCTCTATCTCATATCTATCTATCTATCTAATATCTATCTATCTATCTATCTCATATCTATCTATCTATCTCATATCTATCTCTCTATCTCATATCTATCTATCTATCTCATATCTAACTATCTATCTCATATCTATCTATCTCATATCTATCTATCTCATATCTATCTATCTATCTATCTCATATCTAACTATCTATCTTATATCTATCTATCTCATATCTATCTATCTCATATTTATCTATCTCATATCTATCTATCTATCTCATATTTATCTATCTCATATCTATCTATCTCATATCTATCTATCTCATATCTATCTATCTATCTATCTATCTATCTATCTATCTATCTATCTATCTATCTATCTATCTATCTATCTCATATCTATCTATCTCATATCTATCTATCTATCTATCTCATATCTAACTATCTATCTTATATCTATCTATCTCATATCTATCTATCTCATATTTATCTATCTCATATCTATCTATCTCATATCTATCCATCCATCCATCCATCCGTGTTGGCCTTAGGTAAAATGACACTCAGAGCTTAATTTTTTTGTTATCCTCCCCCGTCGTAATAAAAAAACTATATGTATATTGCACTACAGTCTGCCTGTATTCTGCTTCTGCAAAAAGTACCAAAATAACAGTGTACCCACACCAAAACAGCTCAGTGAATAAATTCAGCACCAGAACCAAACTCATAACATAAATACATTGCCAGCACCAAACTTATAACGTAAACAGAACCAAGTTCACAACATAAATACAGCACCAGAACTAAGCTCATAACATAAATACAGCGCAAACCAACTTCAGTACATAGATACAATACTAGAACCAAGTTCATAACTTAAATACCTCTTACCTCACCACAACCAGCCGTGAAATAATTTATCCTCTGTTTCTACAATGGATGGATAAAGGGAACAAGTGCCATGCCCTGTAGTGCTATGGTGGTGGGAAAGTATGTGCATGGGGAGGGGGTGGGCAGATAAATATAGGTTCTTCTGATGATGTGATGGAAGGTGGGACAAATAAATGCTGGGCGTTCTAGTCCTGGAGTGGTGGGATCGTAGGTAGGACAAATGGGTGCTCAAGTAAATGCCACATGTTGTGGCCGAAACGTTGTTCAGATGTGGATTGAATAAAAAGCATCCGTGGGATGTGAAACCTTTTTCACCTATATGCTGCTTAGACTTTGTTTGGTCTAATTCTAGATTGGTGGGATAGAAGGTGGAAAAAAATAAGTGCTGGACCTTCTAGTCCTAGGGTGGTAGGATGGGGGGGAGCAGGAGAAATTACTGCTGGAACATCTAGCCTGAGGGTAATGGGATGGGTTAGGTGTAGGTAGATGCTAGACTTTCTAAGCCTCGTCAGGAGAGAGAGCTCAGTTTTGTTTGTCATATGGCCCTCTTGTCCTGAGCCTTTCTACATCTGCTTTGAATCTCCATGACGTCATACTCACCTACTCTTTTACCTTAGCCACCCTTCCAAGCTATAATATTGTGAAATGACCAACTCCCGATGGTTTCAACTAGTAAAATAGGGCAGAGCTGGCATAATGCATGAAGATATTCTTAGATCCTTAACTTTTCTTTCTACTTTTAATGCAATTACCTAAATTATTAGATGAATATTTTTGCCTGAATGTCTTTTAATAGTAGATAAGAGGAATCCCCTCCAGAGAACATGCTGATACAATATATATTGCCGGCTTATATAAGGACAGAACAGATGTGCCAGCCGGTGTCATCCTACAGAACATTATGTTCCTAAGATATCGGAAGAGAAGTAAAAGAAAAAAATCTACAGTTTCTTAATGAACATCCGAGTGTCCTTCTGCCATAAAATAGCAGGGAAGTCCTCCTGGACCGCGGCGTCTCCATTGTGTGTGACAGAGAAGATCGGACTCTGCCAGATGAAGATCAGAGACGCTGACTGCATGGGGAAAGTTCTGACAAAACTAGTTAGGAATTTGGAGAGCCCCGTCTCAGGGGGAGGAAAGTACATTTTAGGTTATCACATTCTATTTGCTTGCTAGAAAAGTCAGACGCAAGGGCTGCTAATGCAGTTTGATGCCTTCCCATGTAATGATCTTGAGGGGAAGGCTTAGCTCTCAATGTGGAGTCACTTCATGTCATTCTGAAGCAGATCACATAATTTCCAATGTACTCTCTGTCCCTGGGATTTGTAAACAAAGTTCTCGGCAAACCAATAACCCTTCAAGTGCAGAGAGCTGGAAATGGAAGATTCTCAGTTGCTTTGGGACTAATATCTCAGAGCTGATAAAGTCTACCACAATCTTGAATGTTGTTGTACATGTCTGCTGTAGAAAGGGCATGACGCGGCTTACTCATGGCGACCAGGGATGAGGGAGTAGACATACTGAAGAGGGGCCAGACAGCATCAATAACAATGAGGGCCCTCTTATACATACTAATTCTAGTCATCACCTCATCCAGTGTTGGTTTGGGATTTGATGGACCTGCCAGTGGAATTGATACTTAGAGCCCTTGTCCTACCCAATGATTCTCACAATAGTGAGTTTGCGACATTGTGTTTTCTGTGACCTAAATACATCAGCAGCATATGATTTTCTACTGATAGTTTGTAACAATGTATCAATTTGGACTGGCAAACAGAAGTTCTCTATCAGCTCACACCTCAGGAAGGCTACTGTTCTCCCAGTATCACCACTGACGAGTCAGAACTGAAGGCTGTCCAGCAGTTCAGCTACCTGGGGTGCATAATCTCCTCATCAAGGGGTTGGACCCGATGACCCTGTAGGTCCCTTGAAACTCTACCATTCTATGATTCTAGATATCAAAATTGATAAAGAGATTGACAACAGACTGACAAAGGCAAGCAGCACATTTGGTAGACTATATAAAGGAGCATGGTGCAACAAACACTTGACGAAAAGCACAAACATGAATGTGTATAGAGCTGTCAAATTGACAACCCTTTTATATGACTCAGAGTCATGGGTCATCTGTTGTCATCATCTACGACTCCTTGAATGCTTCCATCAGCGTTGTCTGTGCACCATTCTTAACATTCATTGGTACATTTAACTACCAACAATGACGTCCTCAAAAAAGTGGAAATCACCAGTATTGTAGCCAAGCTATTGAAGAAACAATTATGCTGGGCAAGACATATTTCCAGGATGGATAATCACCATTAGCCCAAGATTGTGCTGTATGGTGGGCTCAGAACTGGTCACCAAAATAGAGGGGCACTGAAGAAGAGGTATAACAAGTCTCTGAAGTCCCCTGGAGCCTGTCATGTTGATCACAATAAGTGGTCTACTCTAGCCTCCATTCTCAGAGCTTGGAGGCATATCACTCACCAAACGGCCTCCTCTTTTGAGAATTTAGAACTAGCTTTACCCTGCAATTATTGTGGCCAAATCTGTCTATCCTGACTCATCAACAACCAACGAGCATGTAGTAGATGTGAAAAGCCCCTTACTTAAATCTCCGTTCACAAAGCCAAGCCATACATTAATCTGGACCCAGGCTGTTAAAGTTCACATTATATTGTCTACATTGGATAAAACTATAGCAATGATAGTGTTGGATAAGCGCAGTGTTTCCATTCACTAACAGAATGCTAATAAGGCTATGGCAATAAGGCTATGTTCATACTGGCCTTTGGGTGTTATGTTTTTCTGTTCTGTCTTGGGACAGACAGTCATCCATCATAGAACAGATCCATTGTATGACAGAAACAAATGATGCCACACAGACCCCATTGATTATAATGGGGTCCATCCAGGATCAGGGATGCTGCCTGTTACTTTCCTGAATGAAATGGCATAGAATGTTGTGCTGTTTCATTGGGAATTCACATCGGATCTGAGCTGGAGCCTCTAACACAAATGTGAAGAGAGCAAGAGGTTGGCCTCTACTCTTGGCATAACCAATGGAGGGTTAAAGGGGTTGTTCCATCTCAGCATTTCCTGGCTGAGATGAGAAACCCGCAGCTGGTTTCTCGAACACCTCTTCAGAAATAGCTGAGTTGGCAGAATTACACTGTTTCAGTAACTCCCATTGAAGTGAATAACAGTTATGGAAACAGTGTAGCACACTGTGTACTCAGCTCTTTCCATAACACTGATTCACTTCAATGGGAGTGACAGAAACAATGTAAGGCTGCCGCCTTGGTTGTTTCTATGACAGTCGGAGAGGTGGTTGGGAAAACAGCCATGGGTTTCTCATTTCAGTCAGGAAGTACTGCGATGTCAAAACCCCTTTAATATAATACATTTCCTTGTAGAACTGTCTAGTAAGAAAGTTAACCTGACCACAAGAGTTGGGTTGGGCTTGCTACTTATGACCACTTACTGTCTCTTTGGTGTCGCTCTTTCAGCTTTCTTAAGCTCTTGTATCAATGCTCTCATTTAAAAGGAGTCTCATAAATTCCCCTTAAAGTGGTCACTGTCATTTCAATGACTTTATGTTAATCTGATAGCCAATGTGATAACTTGGAAAACTGTAATTCACTTTATTTGCCAAAACTGACTTTTCTGCCCAAAAAATCATTCCAAAGTGCTGGCCACAAGGGGTTTCTCCTCTTTCTAAAATGCTGTCCACTGCCTGTTGTCAAGCGCTTCCTGTCTCTAGTAATAGTCAAAAACAAGAAGGAAGTGGGGGCATGACTTAGCTTGCATAAGGATGCTCAGTGTAATACATACAGCCTGTTCATCCTGCCTTCATCTGCTGCTATACTTTGTGAACTAGTGTACTGCCTCTCCTCCCTCCTTTCTCAGCTCTGTACAGTAAGTAGCCATCAGTCCTGATAACATCCTGTCCATCTTCCATCCTCCTATGCCGTGTCTGCCAGACAGCTGTGTAATGTTTGTGCCAATACTGCAGCTCCCAGAATGTCCTCCTGTGATTACTGCTGAACTCCTGCATCTAGTAAGGGCTTATTCACACATCTGGGTGCTTGCTGTATTTGCAGCTGACAGCACACTGACCCATTATAGTCCATGGGGCTATACAGATGTGTTTTTTTTAACATGATGTGTAAAATAAAATCGCAGCACATCCTATTGTAGTCTAACTTCCTGGGATGGCAGTCATCCATTCAAGTCAATGAGTATGCAAAAAAACAACTGGATGTTCTCCATGTGCACTTCATTTTTCACGGATCATTGCATGGATAAAAAAAATGGATGACAGGGATGAGCAAGAATAGATGCAAACAATGCATACAGATACAACACAGACATACACATGGATTCAAATCAGTCCGATTTTTACGGACCAAAGTCTGACACGCTCATTTGAAGAAGTCTTAACAGGTATCATTGTGCTCTTGCTGATAACACAGCTCTGCAGTGCTCAGAATGACTTATAGAAATTGCTGACAGTCACGAACAAAAACCCTAGGGCTCAGTCAGACAAGCATTTCCTTTGCACAGCTATATGCGCAAAAAAATGCGCTCCATGGTTGTGCGAAATGCGCGTGATCGAAGCTCCATGCTTTTTTTTTTACATGTGCCCAAAATAGTGTGTACAGGCCTTCAATGGGCAAAGTTTCAGATGCCCGTTCACTGGAGCAGCTGTGCTTCTAGTAGCGCAGCTGCTCTACGAACGTCCTCTGTTCAGTGTTCAGTGATGATGAGACTCCCCACGGGGACGAAAGGATTCCCTGTCACAGCTGTGGCAGAGGACCGCGATGCTATCCCATTGCTTTTAATAGGGCTGGTGCTGCTGCTGCCCCATTGAAAGCAATGGGATGAAGGCAACCCTCCGCAGTGATGATTTTCGGGGGGTGGCTTGAAATATAAGCCCTACCCAAAAAATCATCCCTAGCTGTTAAAAAAAAAAAATAAAATAAAATTTAACTCACCTCGAAGCGCTGTCCGGCTTTTCTCCCTGTTCCCCGCAGTCTTCTTTTGTATTCTGGTGGCCGTGGATTGAAAAATCCCTGCCTCCAGAAAGAGCTGCCTCTGATTGGCTGAGTGCGGTGACCAATCAGAGGCAGTGCTCAGCTGTCTTTCAATGAATGGCTGACTGCTTCTAATTGGTCTCAGCGCTCAGCCAATCAGAGCCAGCACTTTCAGGAGGCGCTTTTAGCTGTGAGATGGGATTCTTTCATCCCCACAGGGAGTCCCATCATCACTGAACATTGTGACAGTGCTGTCACAGTGTTCAGTGATGAGGGGACTTCCAGCGAGGACTAACAGAACTCTCCAGGAGTCTCCTTATTCCCTGTCAGCTCTGTAACAGCACTCAATATCTTTGCGTGCAACATGGACCTTACCGGCAACACATAATAGGCAGGCATGTCCTATCTTTTGCAGGTGCGAGTATTTTGCGCCTCTAAAAAATGGACATGTGAACACCTCATAGGAAACCAATGGTTCTAATAAATGTGATTTTTGGGGGACATAGGCACGCACAAAAAAAATTGCTCGTCTGACCGCAGTCTTACTGTGATATCTTGTGAGAGCCACTGGTGCACTTTGACTACCATTACTGGAGTAATCAATTTCCTCCATGTCTGTGTTCTTGCTCCCTCCATTCAGTGCAGAGCAATCTGCTCACAGATCAGGATAGCACTCAGTGGCGTAGCTATAGGGGTCGCAGTGGTCGCCGTTGTGGCTAGGCCCCCTAAGCCAGGGGAACTCAAGGCCCCCTTTCACCACAATAGCAGGCAAGAGTGTAGTTACTGTGTCCCCCGTTGAACGAACCCCAGTGCACACAGAGCAAACTTTGACACCTACTCAGAGTGGGGATATGTCAGGTTTCGCAGGGTGTATAGCATGCCTCACTCCTCTCCTATCTCCTGGCTCTCCAGTGCTCAAAAAGTACTATGAGAGCTGGGAGATGGCGGTGGGGGGGAGGGGGGGAGACGATGGGAGTCAGGCACGCTACAATCTTTTACCTACGCCCCTGGCAGCACTCTTATTGGTCAAATGTAGGAGGCAACTAACAGAAAGGTAGTGGCAGTGGGTGTAGTACTGGCGGACCTGTCATGCAGGGTTATTGCCCACTGTAAATAAGGGGATGCGTTATAAAAGTGCGGCAGCTCTGGGGTACTTTCGACGAAAACAACAGTGGTAAGCGCCACAAATGCCATTTCTACACAATCTGAGACATAAGAGCTACCAACCCGGGTATTTATTTCAGTATTTGAGGAAATGACAGGTACGCTTAAAACTTTATAGCATGCCTTGATTTTTCTGTAGGACTGTCCTATGTCTTACTGCAGCACAATACTAACATCATGCCTCAATGTAATAGACTGTAAACTATGATCAATCACTGCCCCGATTTACGCAGGCCTCCCCTCTCCGTCCATAAATACCAGATTTGTACTTTGTTGCTGTACAGAGGAGAACAATGCAACAATGTGATGGAAGAGATTCCGATAAAGCTACATAATATCAGGTGTAAACACTGGAAGAGGGAAGAATAATGATCACATAGCCGCGTGTTCTCGCTCTGTCACATGGAATACACTGTGTGCAGTCTCACTGTTCTAACAAGGCTATATACTTACTGCCTGAGCGTAGGCGCCGTAAGCTCCGAACTGGATTGCCATGGGGTTGAACATTCCCATCTGTCCAGCCATTTGCTGCATACGTCTCATTGTGCGTTCCTTATCTGTATCTGCAAACTTCACCACCAGACTCGAGGATGCCCCCTAATGGAAAAGAGAAAAAGTATATATATTGTTAACAATCAACATGTTTAGTATGAAAACATGGAAAATGAACATGACATTATAGATGCTCATAAGTGATTAGATACATAGATAGATAAATAGATATGAGAGAGTCTCTCCTCTGCTTCTCCTCCCCTGTCTGACAGGGGGCACAGAGCTAAGTTCTGCAGGTAGATAGATAGATAGATATGAGATAGATAGATAGATAGATAGATAGATAGATAGATAGATAGATAGATAGATATGAGATAGATAGATATGAGATAGATAGACAGATAGATGGATATGAGATAGAGATAGATAGATAGATAGATAGATAGATAGATAGATAGATAGATAGATAGATAGATAGATATGAGATAGACATGAGACAGATGGATAGATAGATATGTGATAGATAGATAGATAGATAGATAGATAGATAGATAGATAGATAGATAGATAGATATGAGATAGATAGATATGAGATAGATAGATAGATAGATAGATAGATAGATAGATAGATAGATAGATAGATAGATAGATATGAGATAGACATGAGACAGATGGATAGATAGATATGTGATAGATAGATAGATAGATAGATAGATAGATAGATAGATATGAGATAGATAGAGAGATAGATATTAGACAGATAGATAGATATGAGGTAGATAGATATGAGATAGATAGATAGATAGATATGAAATAGATATGAGATAGATAGATAGATAAAAAGAAAGAAAGAAAGATATGAGATAGATATGAGACAGATGGATAGATAGATAGATATGTGATAGATAGAGAGATAGATATGAGATAGTTAGATAGATATAAGCTAGATAGATATGAGATAGATAGATAGATAGATAGATAGATATAGATATTAGATAGAGAGATAGATATGAGATAGATAGATATGTGATAGATAGATAGATAGATAGATAGATAGATAGATAGATAGATAGATAGATAGATAGATAGATAGATAGATATGAGGATGGATAGATAGATAGATAGATAGATAGATAGATAGATAGATAGATAGATAGATAGATAGATAGATAGATATACCATAGATATGAGATAGATAGATATGAGATAGATAGATAGATATACCGTAGATATGAGATAGATAGATAGATAGATAGATATGGGATAGATAGATAGATAGATAGATAGATAGATAGATAGATATACCGTAGATATGAGATAGCTAGATAGATCCTTTTCTGATTAAGTCTTTTTAAGAGATCAAATTTAATCTTCCTAAATCAGCTTAATCACGTTTTCCAGTTTCTGGCAGCTGAGCTGTTTCTTGGTAAATCTAACATTATAAAAGAATATTTCTATATTGACCAGAAATCCTAATTTTAAATTAATGAATGGCGCACGTGTCCTCTGGAGCCACCAGGGTGCACAAGACCCATTTCTTAAAGAGTTATTGATCAGGCTCTTAATTGCTGCTCATCGACAAAGGAATATTTTTAATGCATACATTTCCTGCTAAGTTCCAGCCGGCCCAGTCTTAATTAGAGTGCAACGTTCATTTAATTAACTGTGATCCACTGTGCTATCCGCTAAGCCGGGTGTAATGACCACAGAGCTGGGGTGGGGATGTGCAGGGGATTTCAGCTCAACTGAACATTAGCGGCCGTTTCCTTCAATTTGCTTTAAAATAATTACTGATTGTTAGTTTATGACTTCTTGTGACTGTTGTTTTTAGGTCTCAGAACATTCTGATCTCCAGGACTGATAATGGGCTCTCGTAATGATAAATGGCACAAAGGATTGTATTTGGGATTTGTGTTACACAGACTCTGAATATGGCACCATAATGAGCCCATACTGTGCCACTATGTGTTCTACATTTACATGCAGGGACACAGAGTTTCATGATAGGAAACACTGTAAGATGCATCATTGTATGACATATATTACGGAGGTCTTTACCCAAGGGTCACGGCTTCTGGTGGAGAATGCAGTGGAGTTACCATATGACGGCACATTGAGTGTCTACAAGTCCAACATCTGTACGCTTAGCCAACGTGCATCCATACAAGTCCTCGTTGTGAGCTCTCACAACTATTCCAACAAATGGCACATGACATCACTCTGTAGCCTTTACTTTTAGGTCATCTAATTACTGGAGCTAATATCCAACTGAGTCAGTGATTGGTTGTAGTGGTCACATGATCTCGTGTCAGTGACGTCATTGCCGACTTCCTGCACCTGGAAGTGAAGACCAGTGCGGATCAGGAGCCAGAGGACCAGAAGCTACAGGGAAGGGGAGTATGGATTGTATTATTTCCACAGTATATTAGGCAGTTTTGTAAAAACCACATAGTCTCTGGATAATCCCTTTAAGAATAGTGTTTAAAGCAATGAAGAAATAAACAAGAAATTCTGCAACCAAATCAAGCTAAACTTTCTACTTGTGGCACAAATAACCAAAATGAAGATATATCTTATTCTAGACATGTGAAGAGAAGAACCAAACTTATAGATAAAAAGTGGATGAGAACGACCAGCAAACAGATAGATGCAAAGTTCACAAACATGACATTCAGAAGCCCAAAGACTCTAACAGAAGACTGGATATTCTGGAGATGCGCTGGTCATATGGAGATGTGGAGTGTTCAGTTTTGGTGGAAGGTAAAGCAAATAATCAAATCTTTAACCAAATAAAGGCAAATCTTTCACTGGAAACACCATTGATCAGATTGAATCCTTATCTTCTGATCTTTATGCATTCTGAGGTGAACCAACATTGGAGAAGACACTTCAGCTCAGGAGAGTGAAAGAGAAAGAAGGAAAGCCCCTTCTGATATGATGATTGAGAACATATCAAAAAGTAGGAAGACCAAGAGAGAATGTGAAGAAACACTGGTCACATGGCAACCAGGAGTCCTTGAACTGTGGTGATGGCAAATACATTGTGCCATGGACAGACAGGGAACCAAACTAATAAATCCATTACCAGATCAAACATAACCCTTCACAAGCCCAGACTTAAAGTTTTATCTTAGGTGTAGTATTGAGCAATTTTTAGCAAAAAGTCTTCTTCCTCAGCATTGGGGTCCAGGATTCAAATCTGACCAAGGACAACATCTGCATGGATGTTTGTATGGGTTTCTATAAACGTTCATACAAACTCCATGCAGATGTTGTTCTTGGTTAAATTTGAACCTAGGACCCCAGTACTGCAAGACAACAAATCAGTGATCCACTTCTTCTTTCTATTCCTTTTTCTCCTACTCCTCCAGAGAAGAAGAAGAAGGGGAAGGGGTAGAAGAAGGAGAGAGAGAGAAGAAGAGGATGAAGATAGGGAAAAGGCAAAGGAAAAGAAGTGGAAGAGGAAGAAGAAGTATGGTGGTTCAGTGGTTAGCACTGTTATATAGTATCAGCCAATGTCTGACCTCTTATTGTGCCTTGCAACATGACTAAGGATATTGGCCTAACTGGTGTCTCCTCCAAAAAAAGAGACACCCATTCATAAACAGCGGTTGCCCCTCATTAGTACAGAACAAGGAACAGGTTGGCTAGTTGATAAGCCTTTGATGTCGGTCTTGGGAGTACTGTTTCTTCTTGTGATGACTGCCAAATTGGTGAAAAGACTCTTACAGGCCTAAAGCTAAGTCCAATAGGTGGCAAAAAAAGCTATTTTTCTTCTTTCTGGATGAGAGCTAATTTGCATACCCTTTTCCCCAGGGATCATTGGCAGCCCTGTAGGACTCCCTATACAAGTTTGGTAATGTCCACAAGTGAAAACAGTAGCCCTGATACCATTCCTTGCTGTTGCGATAGAAGATAAGAGAAATATACAGGATTAAGTAGTGATACTTGTAGTGATAGCAAGCAAAATCCAGAAGTACCAAAGAGTGCAATTTTACTGGTCTCAAACCTTCATGTTTCAGAGCATATGGCCCCTTTATCAGGTATAATGAGATGTTTTTTCTATTCTAGCACCTTACTGGGACAATACGTACTTCCAGTCATACACGACATAATTACATTTTGAGATACTAGACAATTATGAAGTGACTTTTGTTTTTTACTACCATTTTTGCCAGCTTTGCAAAGAAAGCAAATGGGTGAAATCATTGACACTAGAATCACTGAATGCTACTCCACCGGATTACAAATCAAGAATCTCATTTTTACAATTCTCTTATTTTTAGTCTACAATCTTTGGATACACCAACTACTAAGCTCAGGGGAATGAGTGATATCAGACTAGGGGGTGCTGGGAGAGGAGGAGGGGTGGGGTGATGAATTACCGTATCCATCCGCACTGGTGTAGCATATTGAGAGCTGATAACATTCCTTGCACATTATATATAATCGGCACTAAGTGCTTCTTCCCTGATAATTTAATGAAAACCCAGATAATTTTAAACGTCCTCAATGTCCTTGTACCTGTTTAGCGCAAGATTCAATCCGGTAGATGAGGTTTTAATGATCGCACTGACTATCTGTAATTGTTGTGTAATTGGCCAATACAAGTTCTACACACACAAAAAAAAGAGGAACTGACAACACATCACACATATTCTATCGCTAATTAATATTTTGCCGCTTTTCCTGGAGGGAGAAAAAAGTCAAATGAAGATCATTTGTATGTGTCTACAAATAAGAGAACTCAATGGGAGTAACTGGAACTAGAAATTTTCTGCACTGTTTTTTTTTCCCCCAGCACCTACATGCGTGATGAAATCTGCAACAGAGGCCCAACGCATTTGTGAACAGAGCTCTAACTGTGCATGCAAGTCACATGACCTGTACAAGATGGGCATTACACGCTAAAAATGGCCGCCACGTACCGAGAATTTAGAAAGGAAGCAGCAAAGAAAAATTTGGATGTGAAACTTTGGAGCAAAACTGCAGACAGCCATTGACGATAAGGCTCTGTGCCGCTCCATTATTGTCATTTGCTATAATGGGTTAATTTGCCTTTTTGACGATTTCCTACAGTAACTGAAAAGCTCATTTCCTAAGTTGTCAGCAGCAGAAAATTGAGTTGTTGAGCACACCTACGTGTGACAGGTTACTTTTCCAGTTTCGTTCTCACCTATTGATATTCAATTACACAGCATGGGCCTGCTGTACGGCTCTATCCGCGGAGCACTGCAGGCCTCCCCCTCACCTGCATTGTAAGGAGCAAGAAGACAACAGCAGCTTTCATATAGAGGGACTCTGAAGCCTGCAGATCTCGAAAACATATCTCTGACCGCCATATTAACCCTTCTAGAGTATTATGCACTATGTTGGCAAAAATATTGAGACATCCACCAATCCTGTGCTGTCAGGTGAAGGGGTGAGCATTAGGGATCACACAGGCATATCCCAGCACAGAAACCTTCAGTCACTAGGTGTAGAGTTGACAGATTTCCAATTGGGTATGGTGGTGGGATGTCACCTGAGCAACCAATCAGTACGGAACACTGCAGCACTTTTGGACTTTCCAAAGTCCACTGTTGGCAATGTTATTCGGAAATAGAAACCATCCGGTGTGTGCGGTGCAGCCATGGTGGGGCAGACCTGATAACCTGACAGAATGTGGACAACGAAGCCTTGTACGAATTGTGAAGGCATCACACACATCATCTTCTGAAGCACTCGCTGAGGAGGTCTCACATGTCATTGAAACATCCATTAGCACCAGAGCCATCCATAGGGAACTGCATGCAAAGGGTTACCATGGACGAGCGGCTGCACACAACATCACAGCAGTGACTGCTCAGCGGCGGCTCGATGGTACTTGGAGCGCTGTTTTTGGACTATAAATGAGTGGAGGCAAGTACCGTGGATAGCTGACTCACAATACACCATCTTCCGATAAGATTGCTGCCCTTGAGTGTGGTGGTTGTCTGGAGAACGACGTCTAGACCACTGCATCATCCCAACAGTGAAGTTTGGAGTAGGTCCTCTTGTGGTGTGGGGGTGTTTCTGCTGGGAAGGAGTAGGACCGGCGGTCATAGTAAAGTCCACCCTCAATGCCAATGGGTACAGAGATATTTTGGACAATGTGGCATTACGTACCCTGTAGCAATACTTTGGTACAACTCTGTGTATCTACCAACATGACCGAGCACCATGTCATACAGTACACGGTGTTGAGGCTTGGTTTGAGAAGAAGAATGTCTGCAACCTTCACTGGCCAGCCCAAAGTCTGAATCAAAAGCCCATTGAGCATCTTTGGGACAAACTAGAACGCTATATCCATGCAGCCCAATATGCCCATCGTCACATGCATCACTATATGAAGCTCTAATTGAAGAATGGAGGCTAATCCCTCCACACAGCTATTGGCATTTGGTGGAAACCATGCATAGGAGGCTTACTGCAGTCATTGAGGCCGAAGACGGCCCAACACCATATTGAAAAATGGGAATAAAATTGAATTTCATCACCTTCTATGTGTGTCCCAATACTTTTATCAACATAGTGTATAAGCAAATGGAGGAAATACTCGTCTCAACATGCTTGATCAGGCATTGCCATAGTAGGTCAAGTAGCTAAAAGGAGGCAATTATCTAAACCAGACCAGAGAGTCAATCCTTAACAGGACAGAAATAACTTACATAAAAAGTTGAGTCACTCTGTAGTGTAACGCTATGTTCACACAGGACGGATATGCCGCAGAATTTTCGGTATACAATTTGCAGCATCTTAAAATCCTAACTAAGTGAATGAATTTCCATCTACACGGAACAGAAAATATATGCTGAGAAATTGTGCCTGCGGAGCAGATTTTAACCCTTTGCAATCCAATTTTGGATTCAGGGTTTCCTAGGGGGCTTTCTTTTTCTGCCATTATACGATGGCGCCATCTGCTGGCTAGAGCCAGTACTGCGGTATGGGACGTGCTGGAGAGGCCCCGGAAAAGAACAGCCATTAATCTACAGTAAAAATACCCTGCCGCATGTTTTCCAACATTGGAGCTGTACAGCCTTCAATCAGAATGTCTTTAGACGTCAGACATTGGATTGGAATGGGTTAATATTGTAAAAAAGCAGCATATAAAGTTTCTCTGCATTTTTCCGTAGCAGAATTTAACATAGAGGTAAAATAAAAGCCAAATGCTCAAGTGTTTCTGAGAGGGTTGGTTGTAGTGCAGGTTTTAGTGTGTATTCGCATGACAATTTGCATCGTTCCTCCAATGACACAGCATATCTGTCCTGCGTGACCATAGCCTTAGTGTATCTCATTATTTATCTTCTACTAATTCGAGAGTTACATCCTGTATTATACTCCAGAGCTGCACTCACTATTCTGCTGATGGAGTCACTGTGTACATACATTACTTATCCTGTACTGATCCTGAGTTACTTCCTGTATTATACTCCAGAGCTGCACTCACTATTCTGCTGGTGGAGCCACTGTGTATATACATTACTTATCCTGTACTGATCCTGAGTTACATCCTATATTATATCCAGAGCTGCACTCACTATTCTGCTGATAGAGTCACTGTGTACATACATTACTTATCCTGTACTGACCCTGAGTTACATCCTGTATTATACCCCAGAGCTGCACTCACTATTCTGCTGGTGGAGCCACTGTGTATATACATTACTTATCCTGTACTGATCCTGAGTTACATCCTGTATTATACTCCAGAGCTGTACTCACTATTCTGCTGGTGGAGCCACTGTTTATATAAATTACATTACTTATCTTGTATTGATCCTGAGTTACATTCTCTATTATACTCCAGAGCTGTACTCACTATTCTGCTCATAAAGTCACCGAGTACATACATTACATTTCTTATTTTGTACTGATCTTGAGTGCTACCCTGTTTTATACTTCAGAGCTTCACTCACAATTCTTCAGGCTTCATAGAAGCCGAACTAAACTATTTTATGGTGTGTCTGTCAACAAGCTTATTGACTGTTACCATTAACAATGTAATGGAGGTGGATATGACTGTGCCTCTGAACTGATTTGACTTGGAGCTAGATCCAGGAGTAGCACGTGGTGTTTTCTGGTTTTCATTGTGTCACCCCACCAAACGGGATCTGGTCTTCACTGCGGAGATCCTGAGACAGTTACCCTAGATATAGTCTCAGTTAACCCTTTCCAATCCACTGTCTGACGTCTGCAGACATTCTGATTGAAAGCTGCACAGCTCTGATGTCGGAATACATCTGGTAGGGTATTCTTACTGTATACTACTGGCTGCTCTGAATCCAAAATTGGATTGCAAAGGGTTAAGAGGCTGCTGATGCACTTGGCCAAGTTTTCTGTAATGAGGTATTAGAGGTATAGAGGATATAGACAAAGATGTAGTTGTAAAACAGAGCTGGTGTCAGAACTGGCCAAATTACCTTCACAATGCAAATCAGGCCAAAGGTCAGAGCAGGCAAGGAAAGCGTAGTTTAGTAAAGAGTCGAGATCAAGATTGGAGGGGTTGGGAAAACTGGGAGATCCTGGACTATTTCAGACTACTCCACCCATCAGCATAATATAATATAGGCTGTAAATAAGGTAATGTATAAATGTGCTTTCCTGCAATTTGGCCCTTAACTCAACATACCGGTACTATATTCTGTTACGTGTGGTGCGAGGTGACGGCTATCAATCACCATAGGCTCCAATGTTAAAAAAAGTATATGTTTAACATCAAGTTTAAGTGGATGGTGTGAGAATGTACAGTACAGTTTCTGTATCATGAGAAACTTGTATAAAAAAATAGAGGTGAGGGTTGACACATCTGTAAGGTATTTACACAGTGACTAAACAGTTTATGTAGATAGTATCCATAACTATGTATGTGAATGAAAGATCACTCGATCATGTACAGTCACAATGATTGGCGCATGTAAATGGAACTGAGGAGCGCTGATCAACTTACTAACATGGTCGATTGGTACTGATTATGGGAAGAAAATCCGCCCATGTAAATGGGCCCTTAGATGCACAAGATACAGGATAGCATAATAAACCTACAACATGTCATCTTATGGACTGGAGGAAAAGTAGACTCAGAACTTCAGGGCTCCTTTGTGGTATTAGGAAAGTACTTTTCATGCAGCGACATTTAAAAAGGTCAGGAATTAAAAGAAAGCATACAAAAAAGATTTAATTCATTGTCATATTATAACTGTGCACTAGGTGGCAGTAAAAGCAATGCACCTTTTTGTGTTTTTGCATGGTATAAAAAACCGTGCAGCGTCTGATTATTAACACTATACTTATGGCTACATTGGAAAAAAATACTTTCTATTGTGCTGGATGGACTGCAAGTCACACAAAATAGGAAATTGGCTTCCTGAGTCTTGGCCATGAAATACTCTTCCAGCATGGTGTAACCATAGGGGTGCAGAGGTGGCAGTCACAGCCAGGTCCTTAGACAATAGGGGATCCAATGGCCTGATGGGTATAAAGATCATTTTGTGAAGCAGAGATGGGACAAGTATTGCGCTAACTGAGTTTTATTCTGGCAGGTAGGTAAACAAGACAAAAACAGGTGATATGATTTACGGCCCACTAGGGTCAGAGGACAATCTTTATAGCAAGTGGTTTAGCCTGGTGCAGCTCCCTGCACTCTCTGCACACAGGCGACTGTTAAGATACTCTTCCTGAGCCTGCCAGCCAGGTCATAGCTGTCGGAGGAACTTTTCTATACATCCGGGACCCACTTACATTTCCCCAGGAGACTTTTTCGTCATTCCTAGCTTCTCTCACCTTCTGATAACACCCAGCACTTCATTACCAGCACCCACGACAGCCTCTTTTGTGGCGACCTCTCTCATTTATACCCCTCACTCCTGCTTCTCTCAAATCCATTCTTCCCCTCGAATTTTAGTCTCCCCCAAATTACAGGGATCAGTTACTTCAACCATTTTACACTTCAGCTAGTATTTCCCTCCATTCATCCTGCAAGTGTCTGGTGAGTTCTCTCAAGGTATATGGACATTATTCATATTTCCTGCCCTGACATTGCAGTTCATCCCGAAGATGTTCAGTAGGTTCTGGTTGGGACCAATCGTGGAACATCCATATCCTTAAACCAACATAGACCCCCCAGGGGTCTGCATCTTATGTAGCACGGTTTAGGACATGTACCTGCTGATAAGACATGACCCATTCTACTGTTAGCATGGTAGGATGGCGTAAATCACCGCTGCTCAGACACTGCCGACATTTTTAAAAGGATCAGATGCATTTTAACTCAACAAAGCTATGATGTGCCCGTAGAGGACGCCGTCGCTCCCACTGCCGCCACATGTGCTGTTGACTTTGTATCTATTTTTTTCTGATATTTTTATTCATTTAACAGCCCCCTCTCTGCCCACCCAGCTTTTCGCCAGACCCATAAAAAGACATTAAAGGACCAATTAAGTCACTTTTTGTCTGGGCCGTGAGTCTGCTCGTCAGTCTCTCCCTCTCATCCCATATGGAGGTAATGAATTCTATGGCACAAAACAGTTGGAGAGAAGAGAGACATAGAGTGAAGCCCGCCGGGTCCCTCAGGGGCTTTTAGCTGTCCTGCCAGCTGCCTGCCCCGTTACAAAGATGTGACTGGAGAGAGAGGAAAAAAAAACAAAAACCGCTGCAGATGAGCACTTCATCCCCAAAAGGCCATCTTCTGTGCCTGGATGATTCATACCCCCTGTCAGGGAGCCTGGCTGCCTGGCACTTTATTTCCGGCCTAGCAACAACTGATTTATGAGCTCATTTATAAAACAATGGGCATAGAGGAGAAAAAGGGAAAAAAAGTTGTCCTGTGCCGCTCTTACAGCCAGAATTAAGGGAACGCCGCTGAAATAAGATGCCAATAATGGTTCTGTCTACACAATAACACGAGTTGGCAATGATGACGATTAACCCTCAAGTTGCTGCAAGCAGGTTGACCACATATGGGAGCTCTTCTACAGGTGAAATGATGAGTAGCAGACCCTGGATCCTAAAACTAGTTCCTGGGTCAGGGATCTGATCTGTACACACTGGGTACAAAGTCAGGATGAGGAAACAGCAGAGTTTAAAGGGGGTTTCCGACACTCAGAAAAAAGTGTCAGAGAGCTGGAGAGGGCAGAAAAATAACAAACTAAGGGCTGTAATATGCTGCGTACACCCGTGTATTTCGCCTGCTCCGGCATATTTGTGAGTGTGCATAATATGTGGTGCAAAATGCCTATGCGCTCTCTGATGGGAGTTGTGCCTGAGTCTCTAGAGCACATCTTGCCATTATGGCTAAGGTTCGCCTAGCCTAAGGTAGGCTCACCAGTCAGATGTCCGCCAGGCCGGCTGCTTTCTGTTTTGCCAGTCTATTGTTAGGAAAGTACTATAATTCATTATAGATCAGGATGGAAGCAACGTTTAATGATCCGCCTCCATTACTGGTGCCTCAAGTGCTATTTAAAGGCCAGGATACTCCAGGTGGAAGAATTAATGTTGTAGTGGCCTGAAGTGAATGGAAGGTTCCAGAGTGTGCTTGAATGAGGATAAGTCTGTCTTGTACCTTTTTAATGTCCTTGTTTTGCTTGAAGCATGAATCAGTGCTATGTGTATTGCATGTCTGCAGCCCCTCAAGGGTTAAGTGTCTGGGTAATGTATCATTTGTGAGTCATGTGACCGTGCTATATATATGTGTTTGCAAGATGTGAGTGCGAGGGTGTTTGTAAGGGAATAGGAAAGTGAAAGAGTCAGAGAGTGTGATAGGGTGTTAGTGAGCGTCTGCCTGCACAAAGACACCATTAGACTCTCAGTGGAGAAGATGGAGGAGGCCGAGAGATTGCCGGATGTTCTGCCTCCACGGATAATCTAAGGCACCCTTAGTGCTGTTGTCAGGTACTGAGAGAGAAGGAGTACTTTCATGCCCGTCTAAGTAAACTGTACGCCCATCTACCAGCAATAATTGCCAGTTATCCACAAAAGAGAGGTTAGCTTGCTGATCATGGGGGTCTCACTATTAAGAGCCCTGCCAGTCTCGAGAATGGAACTGCATTGTCCCGATTTCCTGTCACTGTGGGGGACGCCTTTTCCCCTGCAGTGGCGTCATTGTAAATAGAGCCCTGGTTGTGGATTAAGGAAATACCAAAGCGGGTGCCACTCCGGTAGTTCGTAAGCCCCATTGAAAGTGAATGGAGTGCTAATGCGTATGAGTGACCAACGCTCCATTCAGTTTCCTTAACACCGCCGAGGGTGCAGTAACCCCGAAGTGAAGAGGACAGGGAAATCGGGACCCCCATTCTTGAAGTAGGCAGGAGTCTCAGTGGTGAGACCTCCACCAATCAGCAAGTTATCTCCTCTCCTATAATTGTCATACAGCCCCTTTAGTGCATTTGTTTCATCTGGCAAGGTTTGTGCACCAGATCAAAAGCCTACTTCAGCTAGGAACTATAATCTACACCAGTTTCTGGTGTAGATTATAGTAATAGTGACGGGCGGCCACGGACAATCATGTCCCCTACAGTTGGGTCTCACGTTTTGAAAAAATTTCAGTGTGTGGTGTAAATGTCAGAAAACTATCCGCTTCGGCATTTTCACCAAAATTGTGACTTTTGCTGCCAAAGAAATAGTTTTATGCCACTGGTGCTGGATTTTCTCTCTTTCTACAGATGGTCCTTTTGCCCTTGTCAAGGGCCATATCGTGGACCTTCCCTCTACATAGTGACCACTAATCTACGCCCTTTTGGAGAACCGCCCTCCATAGTACAAGATATTGCTATTACAATCTCCAGTACAGGAGCCTTTCCTAGATTAATCTATAACAAAAAAAACTAGATTAGAAAAATTACGAGAATCTACTTTAAAGCAAATGCACCTCCCCTCCCCCCCGCCAGCGCCGAACTGTGACACCAGCAGCACGGTTCCTGTTAATTTTCACAGTACAGCTGTCAGCGGGTCTGTAAATAGTGCTCCTCTATAGCCAACACTCTCCTTCCACACATCAACTGTTCAATTAACAGAAGAAGGGAATAAAGAGGACTGCAACCTTCTATCAGGGCTTTGATGTTTCCCGGCAATTTATGAAAGTGTACACAAATCTAATTACAAGCCCCACTGCTTCCCATTTACATGAATCTACTCCAGTTCCGAGCTGTTTATATCAAAATAATTGTCCCAAAAAAAATAAATATATAAAATAAAGTAAAAAAATTATCTCATCTGATCTGGGAAGCCGGCGCCCTGTTCTATAGAAGTGGATCATCGAGGTCTGGGAAGATGGGGAGTGACACTCGGAAGAAGGAAAGTCCCAAATGCTACTGTTGTTCTGTAAGATAATGAGGCGGACGGTGATAAACACGTTGTGTCAATAACGCGAGAAAATGATTAGTTTGGAAAGAAATAAGAAATCAGGCGCTCAGACGGCGCCTTTGTTCCGGGCTGATAAGACTTAAAGCGACACCATTATTGCCCATTGTGGTGATTTATTGATTTTGGAGGGGAGGGAGTTTGCAGCTTTTTATATGATCATGGCCCAATCACGACCGGGACAACAAAGGGTCTTGTCAAGGTTATGATAAGCCGAAGCTCCAGTGGTTTTACGGTATAGTATAATCACTGAGCTGTTGTTCCTGATGCTGTTAGATCCTAATGCATATAGTTAAATCCAACACTATTTATTTTCACAAATTCCCTATTGGGCTCTTTGGATGACTAAACGAACCTCTCTTGAAATGCTGATGTCCCACTGGACTCTTTTCCAGTATTTTATTGCATTTTGATGAGTGGGAACCAAGCATCTGGGACAGCCTGTTGCATATATACACTTTTGGGGCATTAACACTGTTCTTAAGTATGTACACTATCCTACCAAAAGTATATGAATACCCCTATTAATAGAATGGATCATATCTTATCAGCATTTCACATGCCCTAAACCACGCTACATAAGATGCAGACCTTTGGCGGGGTCAGATATAGTTTGTGATATGAACTACACACTATTAGAAATATGGGTTATGTCGCTGCACACAAGCCGTCCATCACAAAGCATCGGCCCATCTACAGTGGTGCAAGGAACATTGTCATTGGACAGTCGAGCAATAGAAGAATGTTCTATGGAGTGATGAATCGCACTACTTCATCTTCAAATCAGATGGACATACCTGGGTGTGGAGGAGTCTGAGGAATGCCTTTTACCTAAGTGAGTTGTGCCAACAGTTAAATACAGTGGAGGATCTGTTGTGGTCTGGGGATGTCTTACGTGTCATGGTCTCAGTCCGTTGGTTGTAGTGGGAAGATCCATGAAGATGGAGGTGTAACTTGACATTCTAGACAATAATGTTCTGCCGACAATGTGGCAATACTCTAGGAATGGTCAGCCATACTTCCAATAAGACAACGCGCCTTGTCACAAATCCAACGCTGTTTTACTGTTTGAGCATATGGATGTCCCCCGATTGGACTGGCTGCACAGAGTCCTGACTTGAACCCTACTGAACATCTTTGGAACGAACTGAAACATATAAACAGTGTCCATCTTCTTTGAAAGAGTTTGCCTGATGTTTGTGGGATGAAGGTGTATAAGATGCTAGTAGAAAGTATGTCCCAGAAAGTATCTGATGTCACTAAGTATTAACATTTGGAAATAAATACCACTTTTGGTTTTTGTTCAGGTATCCAATTACTTTTGGTAGGATAGTCTACTTTATTACAAATTAATGGCTTTATGAGACAGAATTGAAAGGAGCTGCAAAAATGGGATTCTGCTCAAGATGGGATTCTGCTCACCCAAGAAGGAAATCTCCAGAACTCCATTGGCCTCCTACAGCTCATCTGACAAAGCAATGTGCAATCCATAATAATGTTGAGTCAACTGTAACCAATTTCTTCCAGTTGCCCACTACAGACATGCAACATAACATCTTCAACATTTTGAAGATTTCTGCTTACTGTAAGTGGTTGAGAACAACGTTTTTTTGTAGCCAAGAGTTTTATGACCATGGGTAGTGTGACCATGATATATACAAGGGTTCAGGATATGACAGAGAAACCGAAGGTACAAGACACAATTTGTAATATTTCTTATTTAATACTAAATAGTAATTAGAGCAATTTAACAGATCACTGTTCAACCAGGACAGGATTAGCTCTCTTTGATGAGTCCTTGTATGTTGTCATTAACAAGATGACTAAATCTGAGTTCCTTGATATTTACAGTCTCAGGATACGACCTCTCTAAATAACACAGGTACCCCGCTCTGCTTTGGGACCACTCTGCAGTATATAGCAGGACAGATAAAGTCAGTAACAGTTCCAAACTCAGGATGATGGTGGTTGATCACTTAGACGTTCCATCTGAGTTGTTCTTAACGAGGTATTCCGGTTATGCAAAGTTTCTGTTAAATGAATGCTAATCAAATGTTTTTAAAGTTTTTTTATGTGTTTCTGTAGCTCTAAAAACCCTTACCTCCTCGTGGCACTTCAGAAGTGTTTATTCCCAAGTTGCCCTGGATAAGACCTGTAGACATTTCAGCGCTACAGGTCGGGCTTTCTCAATAGAAACAAAAGGAGATAGCTTTCTCCTCAGCTCTAAGGACACACAAGAAGGAAAAACAGAGTGGGGAATTATGAGAAATGTAGTTTCAAGCTGTATATCAGCAAGGACGGGGAGCCATCTTGAAAACCAATGATGCAGGTAAACATCAGAAACAGCGGGCAGGATAAGAAGATAATGGCTGCTCAATTTATAACTATAACCAGCTGTGTATAAACGTGGTGCAAACGCAGTTCAAATCTTCAAATTCACCTCACAACCAGAATACCCCATTAAGTTGTGCATATTATACTCCTGTCCTGGAGACCGGTCTCTATTTCAGCTTGTTGTTTTAGTTTGGTTGTAGTGTAACAAGCAGATCCATCTTCTGTTGTTCTTGCAGTTTCCCGAGAGTGATGAATGGTCTAGTGTCTTTTTTTTTCTTCAACAGCAATGACAAGTCCTCTCTAAAGACACTAGCAACCTGCTGCTCTAGGTTCCACGTCTATGGGTTTCTGTTTCCCCCTCAGCAACTTCCTCTCAGCTCAGGTAGCTGCCTCTTTCTCACAGTGGAGTTGGCTTGGAGGACCAACACTCACTCCTTCTGGACTACCAAAAAATGTGACACAAGTTCTCTAAGGGTGCGCTCAAAATACCATCCCACCCCATTTCAAACAGGTAATCCAGAACATCACCAATCAGAAAATTGCCCAAGAAAAAGAAATCCACAGGTGTTGTTACACAAACTGTCCACTAGATGTTATTGTAATATCAAGTTTTACATGAACCTCAAGTGTAACTGTTATTTGTCCACTCTGCGCTCGTCCCAACAGGGTTGCTCCCTACACTTGTCCAACACACTCTTGCAAGGACTGTTATACTGAATGAACTGTATATTGATGTTAGTTGGACATGAGAGGGGACAAGATATAGGGCACATCTACTATTGAAATGTCCCAGTTTCCATTTTTTTGTGAAAAGTATGACAGAAGATTCTCTTACATGCTCTGCAGCACATTTATGATGAGTTTTAGACACTTTTTTGCCAAGCCAAGTGCAAAGGTGGCATGGCTTTATGTCAGTGATGTCATCTCTGCAACAAAAAGTAGAGAGTGGCGGGGGACCAGTCTCGGTGGAACTGGAGCAGGTGGGGACTGTTTTGGAATAGTACGTCTTCTATTATGTTTTTCCAGCACATTGAGCAGCTTTCTGGAAAAAAATTTCCTTGATAACCTGTGTAAGCTTTGTTTTTATAAATCAAAAAGCCTGCTGTTTTTGGGGTGGTTTATGGAAAAACAACACACTTTTTGTTGCAGCTTTTGTGAACAAAAAAAAATAATAATTAGGAACTATAAAGGACTTACACCTCTTTCCCACTGGATCCACTTCTGACTGTAGCTTAAAAAACGACATCAAAAATTGCAGTGACATTTTTCCAAGAAACACTGTGTGAGTTAGTTACAATCTCATATAAGGATCATTTGCGCCTATTTTTGTCTAAACTCTGTCTTCTACACCAGTTTATTTTAATATAATATTTCAAATTTAATATATAATTTCAAATATAACTAAAGTTTCTAATGACCTCTGACAGAAGTTTTGATTGCTCAGGGTTCAGGTGCTGAGACCACCACCAATTGCTAAAAGCAATGGTCAGAAGTGCTCAGCTGAGCATTCTGCCTGTTTGGCTGTCATCGTGATCAGTGTACAGACTTTGTAGACTTTCTATAAAGCCTGTACACCGCTCCGAACAGTGACAAAAAAGCCAAACAGGCACAGCGCTCAGATGAGTGCTTCTGCTCAGTTGTTTAAGTGATTGGTGGGGTCTCGGCACCCTGACCACAACCGTTTAAAAGTTCTGGCAAGTCACTATGAAGTGTCAAAAGTTTTAAAAAAGTTTAGTTACCTTTTAAGAAGTTAAACACAGTGTGGTTACCTTACCGAGTCAGTGTAGGGCACATTTACTTTATGCATTTTTTGAGAAAAAGAGGTGGGGTAGAGTTACTTAAAAATCTAGAATTTTCATGGGGGCGAAGTAACCCTGGATTTGTTAATCATGAAGATCTTCCTGATTGAGAGGTTCGGTTTAAATGTTATATAAAACATTAGCAGCACCATCTTTGCTTTCCTCTCTCTCAGCCTCCATTCTTGACCTGGAACTCCTCGTTCTCCACTGGCAATGGTGAGCCACTATGGAGTCTTAGCTACTGACAGATGTTACAATGCTCCCCATACCTACCCTGCCGGGCACCTTGCTTGCTTGCCATGGCGAAGCATATCACTTAAGGGTGAGGAAAAGAAAGAACACCCAGCTGTGTTGTACTATGATGGGCAGCGGAGCTAGCTGGACTGTTCATAAGACACACTACAAGACCAGCATTCACTGCCTCTTGGTTCTTAGTTCGGGTTGTTCCTCCATGAGATTTTCACAATACTCCACAGTAAACCACCTCCAGCAGTGGAGAAGGAGGAGGTCTGGACAAGAATGGAGGCTGAGAGAGAAGAGCAAAGCAAAGATGGTGACAGTAATGTTTTCAATTACATTTAAACTAAAACTCCTGATGAAGATGATAAAGTGATGTATGCAGTAACTGTCCATGTGTGGGCAATTACATCACTGCAGACTCTACAAAGTCCCCAAGTATTACAACTGAGAAAGGGAACTCCTCCTCCTCCTGGGGTCCTGGTATCAGACACATTTCCATCCAGTTTAGCCTTTTATTCTGCAATGTTGATCTTGAAGAAGGCTAAAATTTTGGCACAATTTTTGGCGCAAAGTATGACAACTAGTAGGTGGTATAAACTTAGATTGGATGCTTTTAAAATTTGACACATTTAAGACAGTCTGTCTTAATTTGTAATGTCTAACCATTAGACAGTATTAGTAAAGGGGCCCGCTGGTGTAAATATAGGGGATTCAGGGGATGTGAATGCACCCGGGCCCAGGTCCCATAGGGGGCCTCTCTACTCCATATAGGGAGCCAAGTACTATGAATGAAGCATTATAATTTGGGGCTCTGTTACAGATTTTGCAAGTTACACCTCTGCGTTACGGAATTAAGAGAAGTTGGGGGGCCCCAAGATAAACTTTTGCACCCGGGCCCATGAGCCTTTAGCTACGCCCCTGAATTTGCTGCATGTGTTTTAGACATTTTAAGACACTTTTTTGCTATGTTAGACAAAGTGGAGCTCCTTTGTAAAAGGGGGCATGGTTTAAACTGTGCCAAAATTTTGGCACAATTTTTGCCGCAAACTACGCCAAGTAAAAGGTGGTCCAAACATGGACTAGACAGTGTTGAAATTCAACAGATTTATCATTCATCAGAGCTCTATATAAGACTATCTAGACTAAGTTTGCACTAACTTTTAGACGGTAGTAGTAAATAAGTCCCACCGTGTACGAATTCACTCCAAACCATACGGATTTTTCTAAAGTTATCTGAAAGACTAACAGTTTTTGCCTCTTACACTCTCCATGATGCTCTAAACTCACTAACCATCGTGCGACAGTTTTGTAAATTTGTCACCAAAAATTTCAACGAAACCCCAATGACTCCTAGACCGAAAACTGACATAAAAATTCAGCTCATAATAAATTCTGCTCAGTGTGTGCAAAATCACCCTAAATGTTAGATTCGGCTCTGCTACATCCATCGGCACACAGCCAACGTACATTGTTCATAGAGATAGGAAGTCGAAAGAGTAAAAAGCTTTCTGGACTTTCTGGAAATCTCTCCTGGTATAGAAGTTGCCTGTAAATTTGCGGCCCCGGTAAAGTGACAGATGAGGAGCGCACTCCCAGTAATTTCACACATGCATGCACAGACACACGCCTGTTGGTACCATGGGCAATGAGTGGAGGAGCCGCCGCTGACAATCTGTAGACAGATTCATTTGGAGGAATTCATCGTACACCTGTAGAAGTGACAGAACTTCCCCCTTCAGGACTGAACTCCGGGGTATGGGGAGGATCATTAGCATTCTGCTCATTGCCCATCCCCCGGCTGGTGAAGTCTCCCGGTTCAGTACTAGGAAGGGGGAGCATCGTCCCAGCAGCTGCCAAGCAGCTGGACCAGTCATTCGCGTTGAGCGCTTGATAATGTCTTGTTTTCGCAAAATATGTTCTGCTTTTGTTGCAGGCAGCCATGTGTGACTCGGAGGTGCCACAGTCTTCAAGGAGACTCTTTGTACTCCTGATTACTTTCTGTTTTATTGAATATGTTCAGGTTGTTTTCGCAGCCGCGTACAATGACTGCGTACAGAGCGGTTAATGGAGTGCTCCATACATACAGTAATGAGGACCGGAGTTATCGCCAATGACTGCTACTGAATTTCAATGGCTTGTGTCTACCTGCCAGGTAAAAGTTTCTCAGGGCTTTTTTTTTCTTTTCCACTCAACGAAGAAGTAGCGGTGTAACAGAGATGAGTTGGTCAGATGTAGGAGTGCTGAGTTTGTCATTGCGTACAATTAAAATAAAGCCTTAAAGTCGCTGTTACTGGTTCATGCCATTGTAGCATACTTGCCAACTTTTATTAACTGTCTTCAGGGAGAATGTGGGAAAAAAAGTTTTGGATAGGTCACACCCCTTTTCACAGGGTACATCTCCTTATTCCCATGCTACAGCAATAAGCCCCATAGTAACAAGCCCTCCTTTGCGGCCTCCACAATTACAAGCCATCCTTTGTGACCCCCATAGTTAAAAGTTGCTCTTTGTGGCTACCATAGTAATAGGCCCCCCTTGTGGCCCCACAGCAATTAGTTCAGCTTTGTGCACCAACACTAATAAGCCCCTCCCCCCTTTGTGGCCCCCACAGTAATAATCTCTGTTTTGTGGCACCCACTTTAATAAGTCCCCCTTTGAGACTCCTCAGCAATAAGGCTGGATTCACACAGGGCGGATTTGCCGCGGTTCTGCCGCAGCAGATCCGCCTGCAGCAAAACCGCCCGCGGCCGCTAATCTCGGGATTAGCCAGCCATGGGGACGAGGTTTCTCAGAAACCTCGTCCACACGGGACGGCTTATCCGCTGCGGTAAATCCGGTTGAAGCTGCGGCCGCCGCAGCCGCGGTTTCAAAAGAAGCAGCATGTCTGTTTACATTCGGTTTTTTGTTTATTTATGTTACGGCCGCGCTCTCCTCTATGGGAGAGCAGGCCGCAATGGAAAAGCATGCGGCCGGACCGCTTCAAAGCCGCCGCAGCTTAAACCGCGGCGGTTCTCCCGGCGGAAATCTCGCATTTTTTTCTGCGGCCAAACCGTGAGCTTTCCAACGAAAATACGCCCCGTGTGAACCCAGCCTAAGCCCTCCCTTGTGGCCCCACAGCAATAAAACCCCATATGTGGTCCCCAAAAATATTAGCCCCCATTTCTGCACCCATAGTTATTATCCCCCTTTGCAGTAACAAAAACACTACTATATTCACCGCTCTTGTTTCCCACCATTCCCAAAACAAGCTTCTCTTGATAATGTCAAGGGAGGCTGATCCTTTAGGCTATGTTCACTTGGCAGAATCACATTTTTTGTATGGATTTCACCCCTACAAGAGCACTTTACAGAGGAAATTGAGACTGCCTGCTGGCAGCGAAAGAACATGGGGAGTCATGGTGTAAAGCCATCAAGGAGTGCATTAGCAACAAGTTGTAAGTGAGGTCGGCCTCAGTAACACCGCTGATTGTGCAAACTGCTAGGGAAAATACATTAGCATGCTGTAGGCAGGACTAATAATATGTGTACATTCTGGATCTTCTAATCTGGGATCTGGACTGTGATATTTAAAGAGACAGTGTACTTGGATATTGGTAACCAGCTTCTCTAAAAGACTGAGTAGAAAATGAAGTGTTAAGCTTTTCATGGACGATCTGTGCATTATGTTGTGAGATTTATATTTTCGTTGTACAAGGCTGATCCGGTTCCAGCATTACTAATGCAGTTTCTCTGACACTGTTATTATTTCATGCTAAATACAAAGTATTATTGTTTATCATTGTAGGTAAGGTAATACTTCTAGGATTTAGTTAGCCATAACTACCAACAGGTAAGTCTATGGTAAAAGTTAACCTGCTTGCTTGTTATTATAACATTACAGCACCTAGCATATGTCGTGGGTAGGTGGTATTGTGATGCAGATTCAGGCTATGATGCAACAGAAGGAGTTACAAAACAAAACAATATTTACTTGCTGACAAAGAAATGAAAATAAGTAATATTATAATAAACAAGTAAGTGTGGAGCAGGGTTCCAAGACCTAATTTTGCTAGTTGCAGTATCTAAGAGGACAGGGAGCCCTACGTCTTATATGACCCTGCATCTGCCATTTCTAATCCCTGTAATACCCTGCCATCTACATTTTTGCCTCATGGTCCCCTGAAGAATGTAGACCCTTTGCTGAGAGTTGGTAGCCCCCCATACACCTTAGATACAGTAGGTCGCCTAGTCCCAAGTTTGGCGGACTTTCATCCAAAGTGTTGGGGCTCCTCCAGAACTTCACTAGAACTCATCATAAAGCACATTTCTACATACACATAAATTTTGTACGTGTTTGTGGAGGGGGAGGGTATAATTGTTTCCTGTGAGGAAATAGAACATTTATTTGGCAAGGTGGATGAAATAAGTTTCATTAAAGTAAGTTGGCTTCTTCATAAACTCATAAGGAACATATGTTGTGCGAAGAAGAAAGCGCAGAGCGGCAATAATCCTGACAGCCTTGTAGATGGAGGAGCCTGACAAGAATACTGAGGGATATTTCTAGAACCACTTAAGAAGTTCCATGGAATATGGGGATATGCTAAGGGGGTGGCGGATCAACATCCCGGGGCATCTAAAGCTCTGCAACCTGTGGCTGTTGCAGAACTACAACTCCCAGCATGCAGGTTGAACTCCTGAAGCCATATTTCTAGCGAGGGATGGAGGTTGCTGAAATCTGCTGACTCCCTCAAGTTGTTGCACACCTTAAATATAATTCTTGAGTACCGGGGGGTCTTGGCAACACACCGCGCCACCAGACGGAGATGGGGTCACAGCAGGGCTCAGTTGTACGGGAAACAGTGAGGCACCAAGTAAACCGCGTACAGTAGGTTTACAATAAAATAACATAGCACAACATCCCAGAAAGCACATCTCGTGTCTACAGTCTGGTTGTAGTCGTCATCATGAACTGTTCATGGCTTTTGCTTTGCTCAACAAATTGTGATATCATATTGTGTTACATAGGACTGCAGGCAAACGGGCTGTATTATCTGCACACTGAGAGACATCGCAGTGTATTTTATAATGCACCACAGATGACACATAGTGATAAAACTACTGCATTATCTGCAGTTAGAAAGGTATCACTATGTGTCATCTGTAGTGTTACATGGGACTGCAGATAAAACTATAACATTATCTGTACTTAGAATGTTATCTGCAGTCCCATGTAACACCACAGGTGTCACATGGTGCTAAGGCTACTACATTTTCTGCACTTAAAATGGTATCAGTATGTGTCATCTTTAGGGCTCCTGTCCACGGGCGATAGTTCATTGCGTTAGCTGAAATGATAATTCGGCCGCCGATTACACAGTGAACACTTTCAATAGCGTTGCTATGGAAAACGCAGCCCTGATGTCCATAAGCGGAGAATCATAGCGATTTTGCTCTCGCGGGATTCAAATCGCAGCATGCTGCGATTTGCCACGATTCTCCGCGGTGAGCCTATCTGTCAAACAGGCTCAGCGCAGAGACCTGACAGCTCTGCCCCCTGCTCCCCAGCGGACGGAATATTGCTAGTGATATTCCGTCATGGCCATGGACAGGGGGCCTTAGTGTTACATAGGACGGCAGGTAACTCTACATGCAGATAATGTAATAGTTTTATCATTATGTGTCATCTGTAGTGTTACATGGGACTGCAAATAAAATTATAACATTATCTGTATTTAGAATATCTGCAGTCCCATGTAACACAACAGGTGACACATGGTGCTAAAGCTACTACATTATCAGCACTTAAAAAGCTATCCCTATGTGTCATCTTTAGTGTTACATAGGACTGCAGATAACTCTACGATAATGTAATATTTTTATCATTATGTGGCATCTGTGGTGTTACATAGGACTACAAATTAAGATACTGCAATAATAGTACAAATAAAGTCATTGCCATGTCTTCAGGGAGTGCAAGCCCACCTACTGAATAACTGTATCCACAGATTTATCACCATGTGTTGTTTGTGGTTTTACATAGGACTGCTGATAAACATACTACTCTATCTGTACTCAGAAGCCATACGTTGTCTGTAGTGTTACATGGGGCTGCAGATAAAACCACTTATTTCCTTTGCTCAGAGTCATCCTGTTGTTACTAGGCTGTTACATAGGACTGCAAGAAAGCCTAATGCATTATCTGCATTAAAAAAATCTCAGGATTCACCTATAATGCAGTTCTGGAATGACAAACTCAGCTCTACTACACTTGATAAATGTATAATGATGATGACTTTAACAGTAGAGAAGTATTAAAGGGAACGTGTCATCATATTTGAGCCCCATAAACTACGTTATTTGGTTCAAACGTGAGGGGAGCGGTGCTTCATAGTCAGCGGCGGCCCTGTTCCTGCACTGTGTCCCCACAACGTTAGAACGCACACACAACTTGACCCTATGCCATGCTCTCCATTTATCTCTATGGCAGAGCGTGGGCATGGAGCCATCTGAGAAGACTCAAGTTATGTGTGCGCCAACTTTGTTGGGACACAGCGCAGGATTGGCGCATCTGCTGAGTATGTAACACAGCTCCCCGGATTCTCGGTTTTCTCACGTTTGAGCCCATAACGTAGTTTATGGGGTTGAAATATGATGGCGGGTTCCCTTTAAGGCGATACTAGGGGAAGTTGCGCTGGGATCATTTCCTGTTGGAACATGTAATTAACCCTTCATGATGCACAGGAGCAGCTCGGGTCTCCCCGGACGTCCCATCTCAGCGCTTCTTTTATTACGGTGAGCCGATAACTGATGTGCGTTCGATCATCATGAAGTATATAGTTATGATAATGCAGCTGGCAGCGGCTGACTCCCACCACACGCAGCACGGACACGTTGCCAGGTTTCATCAACATAAAGTGAGAGTCATCTGCCAACGCACATTGTTTTCCATGAACGTGATATCGATCGCTTTATGGAGAATAATTCAGTCTTTAGCACAGGAGTTTGTCAGTTCAGATCTGAGCAACTACTATGGAAAAAGGAACAGGATCTGCAATTTGTTACAATGTATCAGTGTAGACCGTTCTCGGTGGGCTCAACACGTCAACAGCACAAAGTATACTCAAAAGTTCCAAAACTTTTCCTTATGCAATCACTATGCAATAAGTTATAAAACTATCCCCTATCCACAGGACAGAGGATAACTTTAGGATCAGTGAGGATCTCAGTGCTTGGACTGAACCCGAGATTTGGGGTCCCGAAGGTTACAACATGAATGGAGGGGAGGTCATGCATGCGTACCACTACTACATTTATTGCAATGGAAGCATTGCTGAGTACGAGAACTATATACAGTATGTCCATTAGAGGCATTGTGCCCAGAAATAAAGTTCCTACACACAGGATAGAGGATAACTTCATGATCTGTGAGGGTTCTACCCCACCAGTCTCAAAACTTGGGTCCTAAAAGTCTGTGTTTAAACGGAGTGGCAGCACTTCATACATTTCAATGGAAGCGCTGAAGTGCTTGGCAATCTCTAGCACTGTAATTGAAGTGAATAGAGTCAACTGCTGCTTCATTCATGCAGGGACCTACAGAAGGCCTGCTCTTGAAATTGGTGCGGGTCCCAATGGTCAGAACTCACAAAAAGGGGATAACTGGTGAAAGGCAATCATGTGGATGTAAACAGCTTGTCAACGAAAGGGGTCAGAGGAGGATGTCTAGAATCATTCTGACAGTTGCTGCATAGTCAAGCTAATTGCAGCCAACTACAACACTAGTGCTCCACCTAACATGTCTGAATGCCCAAATCATCATTTCTTAGCAGGAATGGGCGACAACAGCAGATGATTTGTTCCTTGGTACTATGTGTAAGAAAAACTAGACTACAGAGGGTAGGTAAAGGCAAAGTTCCCTGTGCAATCACCAAGTCATGACTGACTCCTAGGGTAACGTCACATTGTGATAGTTTCTTGGCAGACTGTTTTTTGCGGTGGTTAGCCATTGCCATCCCCAGTCATCTTTTTACCCGCCAGCAAGCTGGGTACTCATTCCACCAACCTCATAAGGATGTAAAGCTAAGTCAACCTTCAGGTCATGAGCGAGAGCTTAGGACTTCATTCTATTACCATAACACTCTGCTCCACACGGGGCTCATAAGAAACACAGAAAAACTACAGAGGGTATATATTGCACTACAGTCACAGAATGCAAAACAAATTACAGCACCATGAATGGCACATAATACAAAGCAGATACAGCACCATAGATAGCCCATAATGCAAAGAAACTACACTACCATAGATAGACCAAGGTAAAAAAGAGCAAACCACATCATGCATATAGCAGGATATAAAGAAAATACCACTTCATGGATAGCACATACTACAAAGAGGATACAGCACCATATATAGCCTATAATACAGCACCATGGATAGCACATAATACAAGGAAGATACAGCACCATGGACAGCCTATAATACAGCACCATGGACAGCGTATAATACAGCTCCATGGACAGTACATAATACAAGGAAGATACAGCATCATGGACAGCATATAATACAGCCCCATGGACAGCGTATAATATAGCTCCATGGACAGCCTATAATACAGCACCATGGACAGTACATAATACAAGGAAGATACAGCATCATGGACAGCGTATAATACAGCACCATGGACAGCGTATAATACAGCACCATAGGCAGCATATAATACAGCACCATAGACAGCCTATAATACAGCACCATGGATAATACGTAATACAAGGAAGATACAGCATCATGGACAGCATATAATACAGCACCATAGACAGCCTATAATACAGCACCATAGACAGCCTATAATACAGCACCATGGATAATACGTAATACAAAGAAACTACAACACTATGGATAGACCAAGATAAAAAGAGTATACAGCACCATCCATATAGCAGGATACAAAGGACATACCACACCATGGATAGTACATAATGCAAAGAACAAAATGACTACATCATGGAGAGTGCAAGATAAAAAGAGCCTACAACAACCCGGATATCACATAATACAAAGCGGATCCGGCACCTCAGGCAGAGCAAGATACAAAGAGGATACTACATAATAGATGGCGCATGTTACAAAGAAGAAATTACAACCATCAATAGCAAAGAGGATGCAGGGGCATGAATAACACAAGGAAGATGCTGCATCGTGCTCTAGATCAGTCCTCACGACTCCCAACAGGTCATGATTTGAGGATATCCAATAGAGAGAAGACCTGTGGCAAGGCCTGAGGGGCCGACAACAAATACATCACCTGTGCAATACTGAGGAAATCCAGAAAACATGACCTGTTGGGGGTCCGTGAGGACTGGAGATGGGAGACACTGGTATACAGCAGGACACAAAGTGCATACGACATGGATAACTGACAGATTCCAGCCGCATGGAGAGCATGAGGGTGGCTGCAGAGTAAAGCATTGACTACATCGGGGTCAGTATGACTGAAGCCACGCACAGCGCCCACCGTGGCACATCGCCCTACTGAACAGCACATAGTCTCATTTTATCAAGTTTTCAGCCTTTTGATGGCGAGGATCCCTCTGAGTGTACTGCCAGAACATCAGCAGATACATCACACTGGTAAGTCTGTGCATTTAGTGGTAAAAGTAAGACTTGGTCACTTACCGGCATTGTCTGGCTTCCATGAAGGGCATTAATGGCTGCCTGTGCTTCCGCATGTGATGAATATTTCACAAATGCACATCCTGCAAATGAACAGAAAAAAAGAGTTCAAACGGAGCCACATCTAGTAAGTCACACACACACACACATATATATATATATATATATACACACCCACACACATCTTAGCCTGATATGGTGTGGTTGGTTATCAAAACAGCTCTGCCCTCATGTGTATGTATCATGTAACTGCACGCCGTGCCCCACATCAACATCACCATAGCGTCTACAGGGAGGCTGGCAACGCACTCTTATGGAAGCTGCCAAGAACATTTCTGTCTTTGTTGTTCATAACAACCAATCACAGCACAGCTTTTATTTCTTATATTGTGGAGGTAAAATGAAAGCTGTGCTGTAATTGGTTACTATGAGCAACACAGATTTTATTTTAGGCTGTGCTCACACGGGGTGGGAATCTCGCAGATTGACCACAGTGGGACCGCACGGAAATACCGCAAGATTTTTGCGGCAGAAATGCAGCTTCAAAACTCACCCGGTTCAGCGCGGGTTTTGAAGTGGCTTTGCCACCTGCTTTCTTCTGTGGCCATCTCTCCCCAAAGAGAGGAGAGATGGCCGCAGCAGAGACGGTAATAAAATTGACATGCCGCAGCTTTGAATTCCGTGCGGTATGTTAGTTACAGCGCGGCTTAACCACAACTGCTCTGCAGCGTGTGGATGATATTTTTTCAAATCTCGTCCACTTTGCTGCTTGATCCTGGCATAAAAATTGCCGGCGGAGTTTTCGTGCAGAAAGTCCACACAGAAATTCTGCGTCAGTTCCACCCTGTGGATACCCAGCCTTAGGGCGTGTTCATACGTAGCGTAAAAACATACAGCAGAATCCTCCCCACAGATTTTGGTGTGGATCCGCAGCAGATTTCACCCCTTCAATTAAAAAGGTAAAATCTGCACCAAAACCCGCAACGTGGATTGTGGACGCATCACAATACGTCCCTGTGAACTCTTCACATCAAGATACGATTTTTTGCGTGCATCCACACGTGTAATTTGACCTGTCAGCTGGTAAACCTGATCATTGTATTCCGTTGTGGAAAATCACATTTCCGTATAAAGATGGGACATTTCACTTTTTGGCGCAGAAACTTGCGGAAACACAATTTTCTGCATTGGAATTCTGTGGATTCTTCCCTTTGACAGGGCGAATTCCATGTATGGATCCACACCAAAAATTGCGACAGAAAGCTGCAGATTTTGAAGCATTCTTTCAGGTGGAATTTACTCGGAGCATTCAGCTGTGTGAGCAAACCCTTAGCCAGTTTTTGTACTAGTGTGGTGTCGGGCTACTTTTCCGTGGCCGATTCTGTACAACAATCTTCCTTGGAATGTTGTTTATTGGGAAATATTTCAATAAAATGCACTAAGAATAAAAGATAAGTCAGCGGAAACTTCAGAACGATCCCGTCCGTGTCTACAGAAGTGGGCCAGTGGGACGACATGCAAAGGGACCTCCACGTTGGTTTCCTGAGTATTTAATGTATTCGAAATAGCAGACGCCTTTTTATCATAACTATTATGCCTAATTCCACTGCAATATTTTTTTTTTGGAGCACAGATACAGATAGATATAGAAGAGCTATGGGGAATGCCTCCTGCAGGTGAACAAGGGGGACAGTTTTGTAGGCTTCAATGAGAGTTGAAAAACCAACTCAGCTCTGCTTCATTTGTCATAGCATTCATCTTACACCACTTCAACCTATCTTCACTATCATTCCTTCCAAACTGTCCAATGACCAGACACAGATTTACATCCCCGGAGCCTGCGGGCACAGACTGTCTGGTGCCTTAGACTTCATCCATCATGTTGGCCACACATTAAGTCATTTATGGGACCTCTGCTGATTAATAGATTACCATTTACATGAATGGGGTGAACTGCAAGTACCCGGCACAGCCGCTGGTATGATGAGCCGATATACTTGTTAAACAATGAAGGAGATGCAGCCCTCCTATCCCTTCATGTACTGTGTGATGGAGGTCCCTGAAGACTCATCCCCCAAACAAACTTTGATTATCTATCCCAGGGATTAGTGTTAAAGGGTGCATTTAGACACAAAGATGATCACTCAAAATATGGCTTTTGAGCGATCATTTCGCATAAACTACTACTTGGTACCAATGCCTATTAGTACCAATTACTAGCTTGTGAGCCACCATGAGCTGTATTCAGGTAACAGACCACCTGCTGTTCTTTGAATAAATTCCATTTGGTCCGCCAGGGGGCTGACAGCTGAGACAACGTTATCAGCGCTCCCCGGGCAGAACACAGTACTAATCACAGAAGATCCCTAAAATCAAATCTTTATTGATATATATTAAAAACACTGGGCTTTAGACAAACCATAAATAACAAAGACAAAAAGACAAATATACTCGTACGTGTCGCAGTATCCCAATGGGGGAGATTCTATACAGGACTATATTGAATAGTCTCAGATGTCAAACTTTGTTTTCTTTTTATTTTAGAATAGACATCCCATGGAAAGGAATCAAAAACTTCCAGTAATATCTAAAATCAGTCCCAAATGTAGGGGAATCATGATATTCAAGCCGACTGTAGGTATAATATGACCCAATAGTCCGCCCCCCTTTTTTTATTGGAGTGTTCTGGACTGATTTACAGGACAAAATATCTATAGCAGACATAAATTTACCTAAACAAAAAGGAAGAAGAATCATATCTTGATGATTGCAAGTGTAGGTGCGGTACGGTAAAGACGGCCTCCTATAAAGGGAGGTCTACTGAACTAGATAGAGAAAGATTCAGATGCCATTTGTGTGGTTCAATGCATTTCAGTTGGACCTGCAACTCTTCAGGAACCAGGAGGTCAGAGATATTAGAAGTGACTAGGAGGGGGTCTGGGATGCTCCCCCCAGTTTAAGACAGAGGTTATAGTGTCTGAATGTAGCAGTAATAAATACACTGTCAAGCACCAGGATAAATACTTGGTGAATCCTATTGCTATGGCAAGGATAAATACCTGAGGGTCCAGATAATGCGACCCTGAGGAATAATATAGAGGAAAGCTCTGTCAATGAAATTGGACAGAGCTCCTATAGTCCTTGCACTTATCATACAGCTAGCTCTTAGATCCTTATAGATCGTGTAGAGGTAGCCTAATATGAACCAGATCTGAACTTCTCAGCCAAGTAGCTTCAAACCAGGTCTAGACTGCTCAATAAAGTATTAACTAGATTCTAGGCCATCGATGATGACCAAAATACTAAGCTACCTAAGGTGAGAGCAGACGTAAAGACAGGGGACAATACCCCATTAGGCTAGATAGATAGAGAGAGTAGTATAGCCTCCAGCCCTGATGGTGGGGTGGTGACTGCGCTGGGAGCTGTCTCGTCTTATATAGTCCACAGAAAGATTAGTCCCACCCTTCGGAGTAAAGGACAGCCTATCATAGGCAGGGGCATAATTAGCCATGTGCATCACAAGGCTCGCCTCCGGTGATGAAAGTGCATGGTGATTGGCCCAAATCGCATGTCCCTCCAGAGTCCTGTTTGATGGTGATGCCCCGCTTATAATGAAGCGACAGACATACATAACTCTAACTGCTTATCTCTTACCATAATGTCCATGCCTTGGCGGACCGTTGTTAGGAGTTAGGCCACTCCCATTAGTCCGCATCATGCGTTCGTGACGTCAGACGCATCCGGTGCACACCATGAGGGGGAGGCACCAGCGTGCGGTCCTTCTTATCAGCTGCTCTGCTGAAGGACGGATTTCATGCTGAACTGAAATCCATTGTTCAGCAGAAAACTGGAAAATGGGCACATTTACTGCAACGATTATCGCTCAAAAGATGTTTTTGGAGCGAATTATGAGCACTAATCGTTAAGTCCCAAAGAACCCCTTTAATCCCTTTCTGTCCCATGATGTACTTGTATGGCACATACATAGTGTTAAGTCAGGAGCTGAGCCTGTACCTCCCACAGTGAGAGACAGTTGTACATGACAGCAACAGTAGGTTTTGGACATAACTGATCCTTGTTATTAACTGCCTACATGCCACGATCACTGCTGATCACAGCATGTAAGCAGTTTACAGAGTGAGTGAGCTCTATGACATCACTGACCCGCTGACATGAGGTTTTATTGTGCAAAAGTACATTATATGTATCCCAAAATGGTAACAATAAAAACTACAGCCCTCCACACACTGAACCAAGGAAAATTAAAAAAGTTATTGCTTTTGAAAATTGGAAATGAAAAAGTTGCATAATTAAGTACCAAACTAGACTTTGTCCTTAAGCGTCTTTTCATATGGGCAGAGTATTCTGCACCAAAATCCACATAAGCAGGTAACGTTGGTGTAAATCAGCAGCAGCAGATTTAGCTGCGGGATTATCCCGCCTCTATGAAAGGACCCGAAGGGGTTAAGAGTGAGTGGAGTGCCCCTTTAAGGACTGTCCTTGATCCGACCACACAAATGAAACCACTGTTCAATGTCCAACCTCTATTTGCATGATGCCATCTTCTTGGTTTCGAGGCTGAAGTCTTTATTATTAATATTTATGTACTTGTCCTCCTTCTCTCTTTATGGCTCCTCTTTTGCATGCTGCGATTTAGAGAAGATGATATGGATATAGTAATTAAAATGTATTGATCAGACGACACCCTGACCTTTCCAAGAATCTGTAAATATCTGTCTTGGAAACTACATTCCCAGTCATTAAGATGATTAAAAGGAGCCCATGAAAAGGTTTATTTAGAGGAAGCTGCAGAAGTGATCACTGAGGGATCAATAATGGCGTAACAGGAAGTGTACCCCGTTAAATGGCGGCAGAGTGGTAGAGCCGCTCATCCATCATACCATCACAATGCTTCCTGGTCATCTGGAAGAAGAACTTCACAGTAATCTGAAGGGCCTTCAAGATGAGCGATAATTCGTTTGCTTATCGTTCATTTGATGCAAGCATAAAAATTATTGTTGGCTTATTCTCTACTGATCTGACTTAAGCACCGATCGTTCATTCTCATTACCTGGTACAGTGGACTCAAAGACTGAACAATTATGTTAACCCCCCAATCCGCCCCCCCCCCCAAAAAAAGATTTATCTTTGTGTCTAAATTGACATCCTGAGCGAACAAACAAGCTGTGACATTATTTGTTTGCTCTGCTGAACGATAGTTGTTCCATGCAAAAACACCCTTAGTCTCCTGGAGCATTTCTCACTAAAAACCACACATCTGTGCTTCCCCCATTCTCTTAATTCACTAACAGGAAGTTGGCATTATCTGCCATGTAAGAAATAGAGTGCAGCCTGCTCACTAGTCTCTCTTTCCATATGCTTGATAGCTCATTACACATCCAGCTCCTCCATTCCACACTGTTAGCACACAACCAACACACTGCTTAGAGCAGTGCAGAGGCTGCTGTAATCACAGAACCTTTATTATGTATTCAAGCTTTATATATCTATCTATCTATCATCCTACTACTTGCCCTAATATACAGGGGACCCAGACATGACTACACAGTGCACCCTTAGTACTTGTCCTAATATATAGGAGACCCAGACATGACTACACAGTGCACCCTTAGTACTTGTCCTAATATATATAGGACCCAGACATGGCTACACAGTGCACCCTTATTACTTCTGGTAATATATAAGGGGCCCATACATGGCTACACAGTGCAACCTTAGTACTTGCCCTAATATGTAATGGACCCAGACATGGCTACACAGTGCACCCTTAGTACTTGTCCTAACATATAGGGGACCCAGACATGACCACACAGTGCACCCTTAGTACTTGTCCTAATATATAGGGGGCCCAGACATGGCTACACAGTGCACCCTTAGTACTTGTCCTAATATACAGGAGACCCAGACATGGACACACAGGGCACCCTTAGTACTTGTCCTAATATACAGGGGATCCAGACATTACCACACAGTGTACTCTTAGTATTTGTCTTAATATATAGAGGACCCAGACATGGCCACACAGTGCACCGTTAGTACTTGTCCTAATATACAGGGGATCCAGACATTACCACACAGTGTACCCTTAGTACTTGTCCTAATATACAGGGGATCCAGACATGGCTACACAGTGCACCCTTAGTACTTGTCCTAATATATAGGGGACCCAGAGATGACTACACAGTGCACCCTTAGTACTTGTCCTAATATGTAGGGGACCCAGACATGACTACACAGTGCACCCTTAGTACTTGTCCTAATATACAGGGGACCCAGACATGGCTACATAGTGCACCCTTAGAATTTGTCCTGATATACAGGGGATCCAGACATTACCACACAGTGCACCCTTAATACTTGTCCTAATATACAGGGGGTCCAGACATGACCACACAGTATACCCTTAATACTTGTCCTAATATACAGGGGACCCAGACATTGCTACACAGTACACCCTTAGTACTTGTCCTAATATACAGGGGACCCAGACATGGCTACACAGTGCACCCTTAGTACTTGTTGTTCCTGTTGCTCTGCTATGTGCCCCCATCTTCTCCCTGTCATGGAAACTACAAGTGAGCAGCTGCGTATAGATATTTCTATGTCCAGATGATTGGGGCCGCATAGAATGGCATTGAGGGTTGCATGTTTTGCACCTCTGCCGTAGCCCGATAAAAACAAGACATTTCTCAAATTTTCCTTTTCATCATTTCAGCCTCATTTTTCAGGAGCTGTAAGTTTTATTCTTCTGTCGGCACAGCTGTATAAGGGGTCGTTCTCTGCAGTACAAGTTGTATTTTTTAATAGTTCTATTTAGTGCACCATATAATTTTAAGTGGGGCAAAATAGAAGAAAAAAACACAATTGCGCTATTGTTTTTTGTTTTTACGGTGTAGCAAAGATGACAAAAATAAAGCGTAACTTTATTCTGCGGCAATACCAAATGTCTAAATTGTTCATGTATTCTACTATACTCTTCTATCAAATAAAAGAACATTAAAAAAAAAAACTGCTTCAGTCGTCATATTCTCAGACTTATATTTTTTCGACATTCACCGCATAGTAATTATTACCATTTGTGTTTACTTTATTTATTTTTTATTATTTACACAGGAATTGGAAACAAGTTTTTTTTTAACTATTTTATTTTTAGGATTTTTAAAAATTGTATTTAACTTATTTTTATGTTTTTTTTTTAGGATACTTCAACTTGCAATTGTCAGGTTGTGCTGCTGGGACCTGTAGTTCTATGAGGTTCCAGGAGCACACTGCCACAGGGGTGGGATAATTGAGCTGGCTGGGTGTGGTGTTCTCTGGCCAGCCAATCCCCACATGCTCTGCTGCTCATATAAATCAGCCTCTCTGTCTAGAGGATGCTAGTTTTCCACTACCCTGGTGTTTGCATTAAAGGATGTTGCTGTATAGTGTGTACCGTGGCATGTTCTGACTGTCTGTGCAGGTGGCTAGACATGGGAGGTGAACAGTCTTGTTCTGTGTAAATGGTATGGTATGCAATCCCTGGTGTGTTGGTGTGGTGTGAACATACAATCCCTGGTGTGTGGGTGTGAACTGTGTCATGTGTTGCTTGGATTGTTTACCATTTAGGGTGAGGTAGGTCCCTAGGTTCCAGTGTAGGGGCTGTCCCCATCGGGATGATCACCCCCCTTGCGAGCACATTTTCTGGGGTTAGTTGTTTCGTTAGAGTAAGGACCTACAAGGCAATGAGGACCCTTGTCGTGGGCCCACGGGCTTAAGTGTTTTAGCCAAAACACGAACCAGTACCTCGTACCTAATCTATTCCATCTGTGTATGCGTGCAGGTATACTGGGGAAGTGTTTTGGGAGTTTGTCAGTCCTTATGTTATGTCCATTTGTTAGTCCAGTTTGCAGTTCACTTGCTTTTGGTGTTCCGTGGGTGCAGTTCTCTAGTTCTCCAATATAGTGCAATATTTCAGTATACTTGGCAGCCCTGGTAGCATCCAGGTTGCCATGTGAGCCTATGGGCACTCCACAATTGTGTTAGGAGAGGGGTGAGGGGATCGGCCCCCCTCCAGCTGGCTACTTTGATGCACTGACAGTGGCATCTAAACAGCTAACCGGGTTGCAGGCGGGTCTCAGAAACAGCCAGCACTTGCCGGGTATGAAGCGGGCTTAGTTCTTGAGTCCGCTCAATATACCACCCGTAATTTTCACTGTACGGTGGGTGGTTCTTAATGGGTTAAAGGGGTATTCCAGTTTTAGCAAAGTGAAGTCTAATAGATAAAAATATGTCCTGGTTGTTTCAGAGACACGTAGGTTAGAATACAGTCCAGTTATCAGAGCTGTCTTACACCTGCATGATTGTCGCATAAACTTACAGTAGGCAAACAATAAAGGGCCCTACTGGATGACAGCAAGCAGAGATCTTGAAGACTGTGAGGAGTCAATATATACTTTTCAGTATACAAAATATTAGCTTTATATCATGAAACTCAAATAGTCCTTTAAGCCATAGCATGTTCGCTATCAAATATATAGCAGTGTGCCTGAGCAAATAAAGAAGGGACGGTACTCCCTAGGACTTCAGCTGATCATCAGGGGTTCTCGGAGTCGGACCCCCCGATCAGATATTGACCTATCCTAAGCCGAGGCCATGAATATCACAGTCTTAGAAAGCCCCTATGTAATATGATTTCACATGAAGGGAATCTGCACATTACGTTGTAAGGGTGTGGGACTGCTAAAGTGAATGTACTGGCCGTGATAATGGACAATTATAATTCACATTTGTAGACTGGGGACAGATGTAAAGTTGATGCATGGGCAACAGCGGGAGGAATAGACCTTGTTATACTCTTTTAATGTGGCCACTAATGATTAGTACTAGAGTCAGCCAGATGCAGTATGTTATACAATGAGATGGGTTCTAATCTGTCATGGTAACTAAACTAACAATGTAAAGTTAAGGTTCACCTCTAAACATTAATTTATAGTTTACACAGATACAAGCCACCTAAACGGTTTAATAAATGTCTAAATACATTAAATTATATACCTAGTACTGATCCTGAGTTGCATCCTGTGTTATACTCCAGAGCTGCACTCACTATTCTGCTAGTGGAGTCACTGTGTACATACATTACTTATTCTGTACTGATCCTGGGTTACATCCTGTATTATACTCCAGAGCTGCACTCACTATTCTGCTGGTGGAGTCACAGTGTACACACATTACTTATCCTGTACTGATCCTGAGTTACATCCTGTATTATACCCCAGAGCTGCACTCACTATTCTGCTGGTGGAGTCACTGTGTACATACATTACTTATCCTGTACTGATCCTGGGTTACATCCTGTATTATACCCCAGAGCTGCACTCACTATTCTGCTGGCGGAGTCACTGTGTACATACATTACTTATCCTGTACGGATCCTGAGTTACATCCTGTATTATACTCCAGAGCTGCACTCACTGTTCTGCTGGTGGAGTCACTGTGTACATACATTACTTATCCTGTACTGATCCTGGGTTACATCCTGTATTATACTCCAGAGCTGCACTCACTATTCTACTGGTGGAGTCACTGTGTGCATACATTACATTACATTACAGATGTAGCAAACATTAAGTTGACGTTTACACGCAGGGTTTACCTCTGTGTATAAAGGAGATTGCTTCCGGTCGCTGATAGCGGGCAGGTATCTTAAAAATGGCGATCCAATGAAACATACAGAAGGTTGGACAGTTTTACATCTTCATAGCTTTATTATGTACAATGGAAAGCTCCTTTAAATCTGGTTCAGATGCCAGTGTGGCTTTGCTTTAGGCGAGATACGTCTTTCTGGATGCTAAATTCCTAATCATTCTCATATTATCTAGAAACAGTCCTATTTAGGAGTAGTGACAGCTACCTGATCATCTTGTCATAATTAGCACTCGCTATGGTAGGGTGTCAATTTATATATTGTATCCCACAGTCATTATATGTATGATTCATGCTTCACCAAGCCTATGAGTAGCAGTGACAAAAATAGTAGGTTATTAATATCCAGGGCTAGAAATACAAAGAAGCAGAACTTCGTCACAATATAAAACCATCATAAATTAAATCATGGAGCCAGGAGCCAGCTAATTACATTCCTTGGAGCCCCTGCAACCCAGTATTTACAGCAGCCCTACTCTCAGTGCCCTAGTAGTCACAGCAGTCTCACTATCCCAGTATTCACAGCAGCTCCACTCTCACCTCTCCAGTAGTCATGGCAGCTCCACTCTCACCCAGTAGTCACAGTAGCCCTGTTCTCATCTCCCCAATAGTCAAGGCAGCCCGATTGTCCCTTCTGCAGCAGTCACAGTAGTTGCACTCACACTTCCCTAGTAGTCACAGCAACTCCACTCTCATTTCCCCAGAAGATACAACAGACCTATTCTCACTTCTCCATTAGTCATAGCAGTCCTACTCTCAACTCCCCAGTAGTCACTGCAGAACTACTGTAACTTTCTCAACAGTCACAGCAGCCTCACCCTCACTTCCTCCATAGTCACATCAGCTTCATTTTCACTTCCACAGTAACCACAGAAGCCTCTCTCTACTCTCCCAGCAGTCACAGCAGCCCCACTCTCATAATCCCAGTAGTCACAGCAGCTCCACTCACACATTCACAGTAGTCACAACAGCCACGCTCTCACTTCCCCAATAGCCACAGAAGCACCATTCTCACTCCCCTAGTAATCATAGCAGCCCAATCTCAATTTCTCAGTAGTCACGTCAGTCCTACTCTTGTCTCACCAGTCACATCAGCTTTATTCTCACTTCCCCAATAATCGCAGCAGCCCCACTCTCACTTTCCCAGTAATTGCAGCAGTCCCACTCTTACTACCCCAGTAGTCACATCATTTCCACTCTCACTTCCCCAGTAGCCACAGCAGCTCCATTCTCACTTCTCCAGTAGTCACAGCAGGGCCCCGTTCCATTAGTTATTACAGCAGAGAGTTCCCAACCTCACTCATCTTTTTTTTTACAGCCAGGTTTCCCTTTTCTTCATCATACTGTATGCTCATATTTTGCATACATCAAATGCACCCTCTGATGGCAGGAAGCTATATATATATACCACCTATTACCTGTTGTATTTTCTGGCTTCCTGCATTAATCTCTAACAATAGATGAGAATAGATCTGTGTTCTCTGCTGTGCTAGGAGCAGTCTGTGACCTCCTCTGCCGGGAAGGATGGTGCTTAATGATGACAGCATCCAGCTCCATCCATTCAGCATTGTATGGCGATGGGAAGTGACAACCATCTGAGTGTACTCATGGCCGTACTTTCCAATAGAAAGAACCACTGGAAAGTTTGAGTATCAAGTCCTTGTCAAGATCCATATTTATAACCATACTTAAACCCTCATTAGATGTGATTTATCTGGTGCTCTCTGACTGTCCATGAACATTTCAGGATGTGATTCATTCACTGAAATAGAATAGTCAGTGGGCGTTGTGTTTTTCTATCTACTCTCCACAGCTTGATACAACTTTAGGCATTAACGCTACATGATATATAGCCGAACATTGGATGTGCCCCAAAAATGAATATATAACATGTCTATGTTTATGAATACTCTACATGTCTCTATAAATTTTGAGAGCAAGAAACACTAACCCCAAGCCAACATCTCAGTGAGTAGAACCCTCCAGGCCAGTGGGACTAATAGAGAATTCAACCAACAGCATTAGAGTAAAGTAAGGACCAAACTGCACCTCTGTGTCATTAATTTACCTTTGCTGTTCCCATCTGGACCTCGTAGGATTGTACATTCTTCAATGTTCCCAAAGGCTTCAAATAGTCGGCGGACGTCATCTTCTGACTGCTGTTTATTCAGCATACCCACAAAGAGTTTTCTGTCTTCTGGAACAAAATTAAGAGATGCTTACCATATTTTAGGAGGACTTGTGATACAACATCAAACATTCAAATGTGATAGAGAGATAGATAGATATGAGATAGATAGATAGAGAGATAGATAGATAGATAGATAGATAGATAGATAGATAGATAGATAGATATGAGATAGATAGATAGATAGATAGATATGAGATAGATAGATATGAGATAGATAGATAGAGAGATAGATAGATATGAGATAGAGAGATATGAAATAGAGAGATAGATAGATATGAGATAGATAGATAGATATGAGATAGATAGATAGAGAGATAGATAGATATGAGATAGAGAGATATGAAATAGAGAGATAGATAGATATGAGATAGAGAGATAGAAATGTGATAGATATGAGATCGATAGATGTGAGATAGATATGAGATCGATAGATGTGAGATAGATATATAGATAGATAGATATGAGATAGAGAGATATGAGATATATAGATAAATAGATAGATATGAGATAGATACGAGATCGATAGATGTGAGATAGATAGATAGAAAGATAGATAGATATATAGATAGATAGATATGAGATAGAGAGATATGAGATAGATAGATAAATAGATAGATATGAGATAGATACGAGATCGATAGATGTGAGATAGATAGATAGATAGAAAGATAGATAGATAGATATGAGATAGATAGATAGATAGATAGATAGATAGATAGATATGAGATAGCTAGATAGATAGATATGGGATAGATAGATAGATAGATAGATAGATAGATAGATAGATAGATATGAGATAGCTAGATAGATAGATAGATAGATAGATAATGAGATAGATGATAGATAGATAGATATGAGATAGCTAGATAGATAGATAGATAGATAGATAGATAGATAATGAGATAGATGATAGATAGATAGATAGATAGATAATGAGATAGATATAAGATAGATAGATGAAATACATTGATATGAAACAGATAATGGTTAGATGTATAGATGTAGATGTAATAAACTTTAACTTGACACCTAACACAACAAAAACCATTGAACAGGTCATGTTAGCCCATTAGTGAAGACATACAACTTTTTAACGCTGTAGCTTGGCTGACTACTGACAGCCAGGCTCCTGCTCTAAAAACCAGGAATGAAGAAACCTCAGATCCTGGCAGTGTGACCCTTTTCATGCTACAATCAATAGCAACTGCAGCATGTAAGTGTATAACAGGAGGAGGGGGCACTTTCTGTCACCCATCAGCACCCTGCAATGCAATTGCAAGGTGCTAATTGGTTCCCATGGCAGACGGAGGCCTGATTCTAATAGGCTGCTGTCATAGGCTTAGTAGAATGCACTACATAGGTAATGCAGTGTACTGTCCTAGTGATTTATCAATCACAATTTGAAGTTCCCTTCAGGGACTAAAAAAGTGTCAAAAAAAGTTCGCAAACGTTTGATTTAAAGAAAAACATCCTGTTAAAAAAAAAAAAAACGTCTAAAAGTTATGGCTCTTGCAATACGACCATGAAAATCGCTTGGTGCTTAAAACACAAAATAGGCCGGTCACTATGGGGTTAACATTTGCTATTTTAAGCCGGTTTTTTTACGACCGATATACTCTCGTGAGTTTTATGCATAGAAAACTCGCTCTGTAATGCAATCCATTATTTGCAATGGATGTATTCACATCTGCAATTTTCACTCTCGCAGAGTTGCTGCAAGATAGAAACAACGCAGCATGTTCTATTTTGGGGGCAGTATCGCTCAATTTTCCTATGGAAGCTATAAAGAAAGCACATTGCAATCCCATGCAAATGCAATTATTATGCATAGGGAATACGATTTCTATTTCTACAACAGAAATATCATGCGATTTTCACACTCATGAAAAACAGATATGAAAATTGCATGTTTGGGGGTGCGATGCATTTTTCTTGTAAAACACATCACATTCACAGGGAAAATATCGGACTAATATTGGGGTCATCTGTGTAAATGATAGATAGATAGATAGATAGATAGATAGATAGATAGATAGATAGATAGATAGATAGATAGATAGATAGATAGATAGATAGGAGATAGATGTGAGATAGATAGATATGAGACAGATAGATGTGAGATAGATATGAGATAGATAGATAGATAGATATGAGATAGATAGATAGATAGATAGATAGATAAATAGATATGAGATAGATAGATAGATATGAGATAGATAGATGATAGATAGATATGAGATAGATAGATAGATAGATAGATATGAGATATATAGATATATATTAGATAGACAGATAGATATTGGATAGATAGATATGAGAGAGATGTGAGATAGATATGAGATATATAGATATATATTAGATAGACAGATAGATATTGGATAGATAGATATGAGATAGACAGATATGAGATAGATAGATAGATATGATATAGATAAATAGATAGATATGAGATAGATAATACTTTTGACATCACATTTAGTTAATAGGAGTCATGACATTTACTCTGTGCTGCTGATCAATATAAAAAATAGCATAAGGGCTTCGTAAAAAAAAAAAATCTCATAGGAGACCAGCCTTTTGGTATTGGAATATGTAGGTATAATGAAAAATTGACAGGAATGCCCTATTGCCAAGAAAGCCCCAGCCTCCACCCAGGGATGGGAACAAGTAGGGTTCTCACTCTTCTCATTACAACACAATGAGGACAAACATGTCAAGAAACCACATAGAAATTTTCTAAAACATTTTACGCCAGGTTCTGGCATAAAAAAGTTGCAAAATTTTACCTTGCACAAAAATTTTGGAACCTGTTGACAGCTTCACTTGTCTATGCTATTGTCCTGAAAAGTGGGTGTGGCTGGTTGGGAGATGGTATGGTCACTCAGGGCTTACACATTTAATTAGAATTTACAGCAGAACTAGTGTAAATCATACCAAAAATGCGCCAAAGAATAGACCTGGCGTACATTTTTGTGGAGGAGCATAAAGGAGCTGAGATGGACCTAATATATGAAGAGGTGTGCAGCTCTTCATATATATGAGGTGCATCATACACCAGTGGCAATCATAGTAAGATTGGACTATGAAATGGCAGTCTTAAGAAGTTCCCCCCTATGTGTGTAGCACTGAAACTTCCATGTCCTCCTAACTGAACCTCCAGCTGATCCTTCTAGAAGGAGATGTATAGGCAGCCTTCTGAAGATGGAGAGATAATGAACTCATTTGTAATTAGTTACAACAAATCATTAATTGCTTCTTCTCCAAGTAGACGGTAACCAAGTATTGGAGGCATGGAGATGGCAAGATGATTGAAGTTTTCATTCAAATGATAGATTCCCCCTGATCTGTAATGTGGAATACGTCCCTAATACATGTAAACTGATGTGTGTGATCAGTTCCACAGGCTGCAAACACATCAGGTCTAGTTTTGAGTGTTTAATAAAATATTTGGGTTGAGCATGGCCAACCCAAATAAAAAAAAATAATCGGCCAGATTCTGGTAAATAATTAATTTGCCCTCCTGAAGGACGGTAAGGGTGGTTTATATTCAATGAATGTGGTTCAGTGGCTAGAAAGGACTGCTACTGTGCAGTCATGGGGTCCTAGGCTCAAATCCCATCAAGGACGGCATCTGAATGGACTTTGAAAAATCCATGCAGATGTTACCCTTGGATAGATTTGAACCTTGAAAGCCAGTAGTGCAAGGCACTGCAAGGGAACAGCACTAACAACTGAGCCACCATACTTCTTCTTCCTTCTTTCTTCTCCTTTTTCCAGAGAAGAAGAAATAAAAGAAGAACAAACAAAAGTGAACATACAGACTCCATGCAGATGTTGTCCATAGTCAGCCATGAACCTAGAACCCCAGCGCTACAAGGCAACAGTGCTAGCCACCAAGCTACTTCCTACTCCTGCTTCCTCCTTAAGTAGAAAGGAAGCAGAAGAAGAAGGAGAATTAGAAGAAGGAGAATATCGTATTCTCCTTCATATCTTCTCTTTCTCCTCCTCCTTCTTATTCTTCCTCCTCTCCACTTCTTCTCTATCTTTTCTTTCTCATTAACTTTCTCCTTCTCCTCTGGAGGAGGAAAAAGAAGAAAGAGGAAGAAGTCAAAGAAGAAGAATGAATAAGTATGAACAAGCATGGTGGCTCAGTCAGCACTGATGACTTGCAGCACTAGAGTCGTAGGTTCAATTCTAAGCAAGTACAACATTTACATGGCTCTTATACGATCTCTTTGTGTTTATGCATAGTGGCTCAGTTTTTAGCACACGCACACATGATTTTTGCTAAAATCAGCCAGATTTTATAGCCCAATCATGACGAGCAACTATAGTCAGGAGTTATAGATTTCTCTGGGCATGAATTTGTTTCAATCTATATCCTCAATCTTACGTTAACTTGATTGTGATAACCCACTGTGCCAAGTTATCTTAAACCATTGAAAAGCTATTGTTCTCTTATTATGCCATAACAATAGCCATTGGAAATCCATTAAAAAGGTAAACAAACTCTGGTGCGGAACATTTTTTAATACATGGTCAAGCAAAACCTTGCTACATCTGTAGATTCAATATCAGTTATACCCCGATGCTAAGTACACCTGGTTTGTGGACTGCGTATTACATGGTTTAACACTACGGCATTCAGATACAATGAAGCTTCGGGTCTTTAGGACACACATCCTCTCTAGTACACAGCATTCTGTGGTGTCTCTAGTGAAGGATAAAGTTCCCAATAGCTCAATTTTCAATGAATCTTTGCTTTATTCTCCAACTATATGTAACAGGATACAGACATTCTGTCCCCTGAGAAACATGTCATAGTAAACAACGCTGAGTTTATGTCTAAACTAAAAAGGCAAATGTCACCAATATAACAGCTCTGGTGTCCCCATTATTTTCTGTAACAGAGCCGCAATTAACACCTAAGAGTCAATAGATGTGGAAATACTCGTATGTCAGCCTTGATCTCATACCTCAGCTATGGCAGGCTCGTAATTTAAGCATGCAACACTAATGGTAAGCACATGGTAATCTGTCCTGTTGGGTCTAAATTCTAGGTGCAATCTTATGTCTTTTATTAGTGCCTCTTTTTTTGCTAATAATGAGTTTTCTTGATTATACGTTTCCTTTGATTTCCTTTGTATTCCTTTTGTCAACATGCTGAATGTCTTTGTGCATATCTAAATATGTGTCATGTCCATATAAAATACCATTAGTCTAGTATGCTGTGTTTATAGGCCATCATAGCTCGAAACGCGTAGGAGGATGTTTTCAGTGGGATGTGCACCCCAAGATTTTTTTTCTTAACTATGCATCAAAAAACCTTCCATATTTTATACCAAAGCAGAAGAAACCTGTATATTTGAAAACCCTAATATCAATAATCTTCCGCATAGACTGTTCTTTCCTAGTAAAGCATGCATCAAAGTTAAGGACAGCGAAACATTTATTGAAATTTTGTTTTTCAGAAAGTCAAGATATGCTTAATGAGAATAAGCTGTTTATATCCATCCTCTTTGCTGACACACATTTCCCATACAGCTATGAGAAGCTGGAGGATTATGTATTATTATACTTAAGGAAAATTGCAATGCACCTTGCATCTATTCACTGCACGCTCCGAGTGAAAATAAGAACTCAGTCCAGTGTACTTTTAAGCATTAAATTGCTCCGCAGTATCCTATGGGGAGAAGTGTAGGCTTAACCCGTGCCCTTGAAGACTTTTGAGGCAAAGTCATTAAATAAGAGCAGCGATGGAGTCTATTGTGTCACCTCGGGAACTTTTTCTATGAGTTCTGTCAATGTCAACTTTTTGGCCTTTGCTTTTGAGACCGCCATATTACCACCCTAAGCTAAAACATGTTGTTTAGACCTTTTTCAGACTGCAATTTAGATACATTTTCAATCTTTTCCCTTTCACGTAAAGATAATCTCGTAGGGGAATTGAAAGTGAACAAACAGTATTGCTCTTATTGTGTGGAGATTTGGCTAACATATCATTAACCACCATCAGCAAACTTGTAGAACAACTAAAATAGAAGCTTATAATTGCTACCATGCTGCCAAGCCATGGACACAATAGACAGAATTTTCCTTGGCATGTGCCCTCGATGACTTTTCACATCAAATTAAAGTTGGCTTTTCAAGACTTCAGAAAGGGTAATTGAAACACTTCTTGCCGATTGCTCCAACTTAAGTTCTATCTCCCTCATCTCAGCCTGTATCATTCGCGCTCGGAGACTAGACGAGCGGCATGGCCAGACCTCACTTAATATTAAAGTCTGTGATTAAATAGGATTCGCCAAAAAAAGACAAAGAGCTGAAGACCTGCCAATTGTTAATCCCTTGTTCGCTGCGCTTAAAATTCAATTTCTGTCTTTCGAGAGGGAAGAAAAGAATAAGGAATTTACTATGGGTGTCTCGTTTAGATGGGGTCTACTGATTTTCCCATGCACTTCAACTCTAAAGCCTTCCATTAATATGTATGCACATGACGCATGTCTGCTTTCTGATTGTAACTATTTTTTTTTGTCCATGATTTTAATCAAACTCAACCAAATTTGGACAAAAGCAAAAGGCAATGAAGAATTAAAGAAGCAGTGCCTCACTGAAGAATCTCCTTTGTACCCCAGAGATGAGCCCCAAGTTCCAAACCTTATATATTCTTCCTTTGTAGACATAAACTTATAAAGGCGCGAATGAAGGTTCATTGTGCGGCGGCTCCACCATTCAAAACGCGCACCTATCCCCTCTGTATGACTTTTGTTCTCCTTCATTAATAACTTTTGAGTCTTGATCTGTTTAAAATATGTTTGGGGTATTGGGCACCTTATTTAATGTATCGCCAAATCAATCATCTTCTTGTTAAAGGGTGAAGTTAAAAATACCATTATTTATTTAAACAATTTATTTCATGTATTTAATTTTTTTACTGAAAGTGCTGAGTCGAATGTATGCGTATATTACAACAACCAAGCCTTTCCAGCCTTAGGTTCGATAGCATGCTGTGCAGAATTTTTTTTGGCGCCACCATGATAACACAAAAATACATATAATGCACTGATAGACAATGTGCTTGTATTATGCTTGCATAGAAAGCAGTAAGATAGCAGCATACCCACATCAGAATAGCTCAGTGAATAGATTCTGTACCAGAACCAAGCTCAGTACATAAATACAGCCCCAGAATAAAGCTGAGTACATATATACAGAACATGCCAGAAACAAGCTTATAACTTTACACAGCGCAAAGAAAACTCAATACATAGATATAATACCAGAAGCAAGCTCATAACATAAATACAGCAGCGGAACTAAGCAATTGTGTTGTGGGGGCAATGATGGGGTGACAGTGCAGGGAAATTGAACACTTTCATTCAAGTTTATCCATAAACTCGAGGTGATCTTTTGGGGCAGAAACAGAGATAATTTTAATCAGTTTAATTTTCAAGGGTCATTTCTAACAAAACACGTAGAGAACCACTTTATATATATAGTATCTGGAGGAATTCCTCTCTGCTGTCCCTGATGCACCACTGCAAAGCCTATGGACAATGCTTGTACCACTGTAAAGTCTATGCACAATGCAAGGACTACTGCAAAGCATATGGACAGTGCATGTAGTGCTGCAAAGAATATAGACAGTGCATGTACTGCTGCAAAGCATATAGACAGTGCATGTACTGCTGCAAAGCATATGGACAGTGCATGTATTGCTGCAAAGCATACAGACAGTGCATGCACCGCTGCAAAGCATATAGACAGTGCATGCATGTACTGCTGCAAAGAATATAGACAATGCATTTACTGCTGCAAAGCATATAGACAGTGCATGTACTGCTGCAAAGCATACAGACAGTGCATGTACTGCTGCAAAGCATATAGACAGTGCATGTACCGCTGCAAAGCATACAGACAGTGCATGTACCGCTGCAAAGCATATAGACAGTGCATGTACTGCTGCAAAGCATATAGACAGTGCATGTACCGCTGCAAAGCATATAGACAGTGCATGTACTGCTGCAAAGAATATAGACAGTGCATGTACTGCTGCAAAGCATATAGACAGTGCATGTACTGCTGCAAAGCATATAGACAGTGCATGTACTGCTGCAAAGCATACAGACAGTGCATGTACTGCTGCAAAGCATACAGACAGTGCATGTACCGCTGCAAAGCATATAGACAGTGCATGTACCGCTGCAAAGCATATAGACAGTGCATGTACTGCTGCAAAGCATATAGACAGTGCATGTACTGCTGCAAAGCATACAGACAGTGCATGTACTGCTGCAAAGCATACAGACAGTGCATGCACCGCTGCAAAGCATATAGACAGTGCATGTACCGCTGCAAAGCATATAGACAGTGCATGTACCGCTGCAAAGCATATAGACAGTGCATGTACTGCTGCAAAGCATACAGACAGTGCATGTACCGCTGCAAAGCATATAGACAGTGCATGTACCGCTGCAAAGCATATGGGCAATGCTTGTACCGCTGCAAAGCATATAGACAATGCTTGTACTGCTACAAAGCCCAAGGACAATGCAAATACTACTGCAAAGCATATAGACAATGAAAGTGTTGCTGAAGGCCCTATGAACAATGCATGTATCTCTGCAGAGCCTATGGACAATGCATGTACTGCTGAAGAGTCTATGTAACTATATGAACGCAATGTCAAGAAGAATATAAATATGGGTTTTGAACAGCTGGACTGGGACAAGATTTATAAAGACATATGGGTAAGTGTCTTAAAAAATAAGTCTCAGAATTGCTGCATCCAGTTTGTGATCTGCACACGACTTCCTCACTAATATATGCCAAGTCACTGGCATGAGTAAAGTTTATACAGCCTGAAATGTTCAGCTATTAATCTATTGTCATCCATATAACAAGTTTTAAAGTACTTTGATCTCTTTGATAGTGATCATAAGTATCATTATAGGGAAATAGGCATCCGCCTAATGCAGAGGCCGAACCCCCACACCCTGCTGGGACTCTTTGTTGGGTCATTTTCCGTGTTCCTTAGAGCTATGTATAGATTCTCACTTGACTCCCATTTTTCTGTGGCTGTTTTTTAACTTCGGCAGTTCGGTTCTCACAGTTTACACATGATGTTCTATTATTCTGAGGTTTCATTAATGAATATGAAGCAAAATGATAAGAGACTCTTCAGAAACATGTGCACATTCCGTCCCCAATTTATTTCTACTCTGTTGATTTCATTTGCTTTTCGGGAGCAAATTTGGATTTTTAACGGCCTGCATTGTGCTGACTGAGGGCAAGAGACAGCTGGAGGCAGACATTCTTCCCGATCTAATGGTAATTCACATATTGTCAATGCCTCTGATAAAGGTAGAGTTTCTTATTGAATCACATCTTCTTGAAGATCATACCATAACATTACAGATGTGTCTTCTCTTAATCTGCTTAGATTTGGTTAAGAGCTCTAATTTCTCACGAAACAAGTTCAATTCATTATTGCAGCATCCTAGCAAAAATATTGACAGCCTGCAATTCACATTGCAACCACTGGGTGGCCACAATAGACACATATAGGATAGAGAGCTGCTGACAGAGTATCACAAAATCCTTTTTTTTTAAAAAGGTGGTCATCTCGGGATTTGTTGAGCCAAGATAAAAGGTAACTAAGGACACATCTGTAGGTCATCAACTGAAAAAGTCATCAGCGCTTCCAAACTTGATAAACTTTGTAATTATTGGTGCGCACACAGAATGTATTATTAATTAGGTTAAATAGATCACCTGTAAATCAGCTTATAGTAAATAGACTTTCCTCGAAAGTGGTTGGCTCTAAAGTCAGTCCCAAATAGAGTCATTTTCTGCTGGACATTTGACACCCTGTTGTATTAACCCTTTCCAATCCAATTTGTATCCTGGTTTTCCTAGGGGGCTTACTCTTTTTCTGCCATTATACAACGCCCTATCTGCTGGCTAAAGCAAGTACTGCATGAGGTGACACGGTGGATAGGCTTCTACAGCAGAGAGGCTGGCAATATACAGTAAGAGAACCCCGACGGAAGTCTTCCAACATCGGAGCTGTAAGGCCTTAAATCATAAGGTCTTAAGACGTCAGACAGTGGATTGGAAAGGGTTAAAAGCCCTTTATAGTATCAGAGTCCGGGCCCATTGGAGGATCCTCTACTACCCTGTTAGGCCATTATGATTGTGTAATAGAACTTCGAGCATAATGCAGCCAAAGTTTCTTATCAGCCCACAACTTTTCATGCCCCTGCTGTACATATGTAGCAAACGTTAACTTGACTACAATAACTTTTGGCAACATATTATATGAAACAATTAAAAGACAATTATTTTATCTTTACACAACAAAATCCACTGGAAAACCATTGCTAGGGCAAATAAACGGTGGCACATCTGTACACAAGCAATTTACTTGCATTTGACAGTATGTCACACATTGATGCCCGTCTACCTTTTTCTACTGATGTTAGTGTTCTTTCAAGAAAGTTTGCATCCGAATGGCTGCTATAGTTACACCGCTTTCAATTTATCAATAAGCAACCCTCGAAAATGAGTTCATGCAGTTAATGTATTTAGATCTCTCAGCTGAACTGTTTATTGCATGATGATTTCTCTCATAGCATTATAGAAAGGATAGGACACCTCCAGGCTTCAGGTGAAATGCTTCATTAAAACAGCATTGAAGTTCCTAAAGTTACTCAATTATACTTTGTAACACTCTTGGTACCTTGCAGCACCCTGGGAGCTGATCTAAATGAACCATGCATACCCTTGCTGACGCGTCTTATTGCTTTTCAATGGCAGATTCCACTGATGAGCTCTGCGCACTGTCCCTCATCTCTGTCCATTTTGCCAGCCTATAGTCCTCAAGCAAAAAGAGGCACAAATGTGACTTCTGATGGGCTGGAACTCTGCACACGAAATAACAGCAATACATTATGTGTAATTGTGCCTATCAGGTGGCTCTTTCTGACATAACTACAGACTGCAGAATCCTTTCTCCTTCCATTTCTAAGCAACAAGTGAAATAAGAGACAAACTGCTGCAGGTTGATGTGCAATTGCAGTCAAATACGAGAAAATCTCTGCATGTTTTTATCCCTGCTCCATCATTTGATGATTCAGCAGGGATAAAAAGCCATCCTAAAGACCACCATAAGAATAAAGTTAATTTTGGTGGGTGATTTTGACAGATAATTGTCCTGTGCAAACATGAAACTTGACAGGGTAGGAGCAAGAAATCGCTCATTAGTCACTCGTCACTTCATTTCAGCTCACTGAACAGGCAGTTGTTCATCTTTGAATGACTGTGAAGAGATCTCTGGCGCGCTCCATCTCCATTCACTCAACGACTATTGCTTATTTGTGAAAGCAAGGAGCAATAGTCGTTGGGATGACTAAAAGTAACCGTACGCTCCTCTCCCCACTCAAAACACATGCACGCTCAAAGTATATGAGGATATAAAGTACACCTCCCTGGATAACTGTTCCATCACTTTATGACAGCAAGTCTTCCTTCAGATAATCTTGCTTCATCACCCTTCATCACCCTGCACCATCACAGGACTTCCCTAGACAATCCATGTTCATCAGTCTGCAACATCAATAACTAGATCACCCTGCTTCATCGCTCCATAACATCATAAATCCTCATCAGATAACCCTGCCTTATCACTCTATACCATTATCATTCCCTCCAAGATATCCCTGCCTCATTCCTGACATCATCAGTCCTCCTCAAATAACCCTGCCCCCTCCATGACACCAGAAGTCCTCCTCAAATAACTCTTCCCCCTCCATGACACCACCAGTTCTTCATGACCCCTCCGTGACATCACCAATTATTTTCAGATAATTCAGCCCTTTTCCTCGGGTAACCCTGCCCTCTCCCTAAAATCATCATTCTTTCTCAGATAACCCTACTCCCTTCATGGCACCACCAGTACTCCTAAGATAACTTTGCCCCATCCATGACATCACCAATCCTCCTCAGATTACCCTTCCCCCTGGTAACATCACAAATCCTCCACAGATAGCCATGCCTTATCACTGAATGACATCATCATTCCCTCCAAGATAACCATGCCCCATTCCTGACATAACTGGTCCTCCTCAAATAAGCCTGCCTTCTCCTTGGCATCATCAATTCTTTTCAGATAACTCCGCACCTTTCCTGACATTACCAGTCCTCCTCAGATAACCCTGCCCCTCTCTGACATTACCAATCTTTGCCAAATAACCCCACCTTCTCCATGACATCACCAGTCCTCCTCAGGTAACCCTGCCCCTCTCTGACATTACCAATCCTTGCAAAGTAACCCTGCCTTCTCCATGACATCAACAGTCTTTCTCAGAAAACGCTGCCGCATTCATGACATCACTAATCCTCCTCAAATAACCCTTCCCCCCTCACTGACATCAACTGAAGTGTCTGACAGTCGGCCCATGTAAAAGGTGCTTTACCCTATACAGTAATCACCTCTTCCCAGATAACTCAAGCTTTTCACTCTGCCCTCCATACTCTTTCTTGTGTTTTATATGAGACAGTATTCCTATTTATCCTCTGCTTACATGTCTAGAAACAAGGTGATAAGATTTAGCTTTACTGTAGGCTGTAAAATGAGATCTACAGTGTAGCCTACTTGGCCACTATGTGAATACTGCAATATTGTATCATGCATTTTACCATGAATACACAACTATATACAAGGAAACAATGGCAATATTGACATACACAAGGGCAATGACTTCCTGATGGCCTGTACACATGACCAATCAATCTAGTCCTGTACAGCACTAGTCATGTATTCATACTGTCCTCTCCCATCTGGAACCAAGCTTTACATATTGCATTGTCAAGCACTAAGAGAGTTAACAACATCCAGCTTGCAAATCATATTTTCTCAAAGTAGGCTGAGGCTACCATGAGGACCAGCTTTCCTTTCAGATGTGATCAGAGCCTGTAAATAAAGCTCTGCATCTTCTCTCTTTGTTGTTCTGTTGTTGACCGATACTCCTCTGACTACCCCCTCCCCCGCTAGTACCCCTCCGAAATTGATCGAGACTTAGGTGAGCAGGTGAAATGATTAAATGGGAAAAAATAAAGGGTTCACAACTGAAAACATAATTATGACTCCTCCCTTGGCTTTCTGTGTCTGGCTTTTGTGTTACGAGGATCCTTGTAGAATTTCTCTATCACCCCGCAGGAAAGGCTTTAATAACTAAAAGTACAGAGTGTCAAAAGGAATTTTTCAGTCTTTGACAGCTCATAAATTACAGTTCATTGGCTTCTTCTGGGGCTCTGATTTAAATTAATAGGCAGTCAAATCTATATTTTCTCTGCTTTGTCCCTCGACGTTATGGTGCAAGGCTTAAGGGCTAACAGAGCAGAGGAGGATCATGTATTATCCTTGGTGCTAGTAATCATCTGTTTGTATTGAGCCAGCTGGGCTGAGGCCCACACATCAAGTCATTTCACAGAGTCTTTGGGCTATGAGGCTCTATCTATTAAATCTGTCAAAGAAATCTGCTCTAGCTTAAAGCAAAGTTGGGTTCTAGAGCAACACAGGGTCACCCACCCGGCATATAAACAACATAGAAGACACAAGGAATGTGATACAGTCACATAAAGACCATGTAAGACTTGTTTATTCACACGTAATTAATAAATATTAACCAGAAGAATTAAAAGGTTAAGAGAGCAAAAAATGAGATAAATGAGGACAACGATATGCATCATGAATATGACATTGAGATCCAAACAGAAGACTGGAAGAACAATCATGATAGGCTCTTTGGAAGTTGAAGCTTACTGGATGGAGAAGATGAAGAAGAAGAAGGATAGGATGTAGTCGGAGTATCTTCACTAGTGTTGAGCGAACACAACCAGTAGAACCCTGTTTCGAGTTGAACTTTGCAAAAGGTTCGGTTTGGCACAAACCTAAGCCAAGCTTTTAGCAAAGTTCTACCTGAAACAGGGTTCTTTTGGTTCAGTTAACTCAACACTAATTGTGAACACTACTGTATAACACTGTCTAAGAACCCAGTATGACATTCTTGGAGTGTTATTCAGTGTGTTTATGGTTCTTAGACAGTGTTATACACCAGTTTTAGGGGTTTTGGGTGGACTTACACTTCAGTTCTAACTAATTCGGACAGAACAGATTTTTTTGCAAAAGTTCGGGAAAGTAGCCAAAACAAATTTTTTAAAAGTGACTTAAAGTGAAGGTTCATCATTATTAGCTGATTAAGCTTTTCTTCAAGCTATCTAGTGTCTTCTAATGAGACAGTAAAAGTCTACAATGGGTTGGACAGGTTTGTCATTGGATGGGCAAGAAGAGGGGAAGGTGTAGTGATAGCAGTGCTTACCCAGGGTATCAGCAAAATCTGAGGGAAACACCAAAATAAGTCACAATTGCATGGACTTTTAAGCGTAGCAGATGGCGGTAAATAAGCAAGAGTTGGTCATAAGCTTGAGGAACATTCTGATGAAAACACACAGTCCCGGATGTACAGTTAACAACTCATAGAGTACAGGGGTAGCTTGTGATGGTAGTTTTCTCAATGCTGCTGCCCTCTCAATACAGCAGCTTCTAAGGGCCTTTTTAAACAGAATTATTCTTCAGTTTATCAATGGATCATGCAAAACTGAACAATTTTCTTCAATGTAAACGACTGCCAGCAATTGAAGGACAAATGATCATTCATTCACTTATTGTTCGTCCTTCGGTATATGCAGGAATAAAAATCAAGCAACGATCAGCCCATGTAAACAGGCAGTCCTTCATAGATGAAAGACTGCCTGTTTACTGTGAATGGAGGCAATCTCTAGCACGCTCTTCCTCCATTCAAGTGAATGATTATCGCTCTTCTGCGAAAGCATAAGAGTGATAATCATTGGGATTACTGTTGGGCGGTTACATGCTCGGCATTCGTAGAGTATGAAAGGACCCTAATTCTAACCGTTTTCTCTCTTCGCGGTTGCCCTCAATCTCTTACTGTTGATGTGAGTTTCTCTTCCTCACTCGCTGCCTGGCTTCGCTCTTCCCCTTCCGCTGCTATGCAGAGTCTTATATAGATCTGGGTCCTAATTAATGGCAACATTCAACGCTACGCCATTGCGAGACCTTGCATCACCATACAAAATTGGTGCTCAAATTAAAGTGACATCAAACAAATGACGTATATTGGAAAAACCGTACACCACAAGTATAAATAAATGTGCTGCCGATGGGAACATGCTCTTCACGATCCCCCATGCACATTAATAAAAAGCTGACCGTACCTGCTGATTTCAACGGGACTGGGTGACTATCTGACGTTTATGAGGGGTTAGCCAACTTTCCCCAACAGATGATGTCATGAGAAAGAAGGAAAGATGTTGAATTTCAACACCCAATTATTTAGTTCCCCAGAAAATAAGCTGCCATCGTAGGAGTTTTTTCTTTGGCTTAAGATACACCATGTCCTCTACAACCAAACCTATCCATGTTGACTAATCTCTCATTGATAGCAACTTCCATAAGGACCACTGTTGAAAATATCTCAGAGAGTCTCAGTTCACAGACCCCACCCTTACTCTCCTTCGGGAAAAGTCATTAACCCCTTAGTGACGGCCCCATAGTGTTTTTACGTCCTGCAGCTGCAGGATGTGTATGGAGGGAGATAGCGCTGCGACCGCCCTCCATACATCGCGGGTGTCAGCTGTTTCTTACAGCTGACACCCACGGGCAACAGGCCCGACAAGCGGCGTGGCCGATCGGGGCTGTTAACCCTTTAAATGCTGCTGTCAATTCTGACAGTGGCATTTAAATCCCCTGAACGATGTTTTAAGGGTCCCATATGGCTTCCCCCACGATGAGATCGTAAGGAGCCGTATGGGTGTCATGGCAGCCGGGGGCTTTTTGAAAGGCCCCAGGGCTGTCTTAGCAGTATGCCTCTCAAGCCATCCGTGTGGAGTGGCTTGATGGACTGCCTGTCAGATTGCAGTATGATGTAATGCTATGGCATTTGGCGTTCGGGACCCTTGTCCATCAGCGATCCTTTTCATCAGTGGTCAGCACAGGAAGTGCCAACTTCAATCCCATTGAAATCAATGGGAGAGCCATGTTACTCCTCCCCTTCTTGCTTTTCTCCTGGTCAGGACATCACATCCAGTCTTCTGACCAGTAGAAGAGCAGGAAGTGGATTAGCAGTGCCTCTCTCCCATTAATTTTCACTTCCTGCCCTGTCCAATGATGACAACATCCGCCCCGCTGCACTGGACAGTGGGCCAGCCGATCATCCGATCAATGAGAATCCCAAGCGATGGATCCCCATCCATCAATTATTGATTACCTAACCAGCAGATAGGTCATTAGTGGAAAAGAGGGCAGACAACGCCTTTATTTTACGGCACTTCTAAGGCAAAGTAATGATCCCTCGGAAGCATGTGATGTAAACAATTTCTTCCGTCGTTGATTAAATACGAAAAAAGACGTTTTGATGACAAACTGAATCTTGCTACATCTGCTAATTGGACAGAGAGGGTTGTTCCATGTACATAATTATTTGCAGCACATTGAGCATAGATGTTTGTTGAACTGACTGGATGGTTCATCACATGAATGGCTTCCCTTTCTTCTCTCATTTGTGCAGACATGTCTCCATTGACTTTGACACACACAATCCGTGATTTAAGTTAGACATGATAGAGATGGCAGCGAGGCAGATGGGACTTGTGTCTAATCAGGTTTACTGCTGGTGGAATGACCTGACAGCGTCATCTTGGGATGATCATAGCACATAAGGGGTCCTCGTCTCAGGGAGCATTCTCCTCATCGAAAGCAATATCAAGATCTAAAATAAGCAATGTTGGCGATCTGAAGTTCTTGTTATGTAGAGATGCGTCTACTCTTAACTTTCTGTACATTTTGTTAAGGTCTCCAATTTCTCGTGACACAAATTTAATACATTGTTGCGACATGCTAGCAAAACTCTCTACAGGCTGCAATTCACAAAACAACCACTGGATCCTCTCTACTGGTGGTCTGTCGAGGCCGTCCTGAGCCCGGTCACCTTGTGTGCCCTCATGTATTCACTGGTCCCAACATCTCCTAACAGTCTGGTCAGAACCGCCCAGTTCTTCAATACGGCCATCCAGCTTCTCACATCCCAATAATGCGCCGCTCTCAGACTCTGGTAACTGGGTGAAATCTCTTCTCTGCGTCGTAGAGGCGTCTAATGGTCAACAAGCGGAAGAAGAGGTCGCTGCACACAAGGAGCCTCCGAGAGCCTCTTATAGACCAAGGGGGGAATCACTTTTAAGGCCTCAGGTGACAAGACGGTTCATCTAATCACTACAATTCTCATCATCTGCATATCTGATTGAGAGGAACAGCACTTATAATCCAGTAAAAAGCTCAGTATTTATAAAGGTTTTGCACGCTTAATACGCGGTAACTTACTTTACGTTACTAGTAATGGTGACTCTCACACACAGAATGCAAAATACATATGCGAAATAGAATGCGACATGCACTATCTCGGTGCATATTACGCACGCATACACGCCAAGATAGTGTATGGGGATTCATCCGTACTGAATTGCATACTGCTGCGTGCTCCCTGCACAGGAGAAATGTGCGCGGTATGTGCCGGCAAGCGTTCATGTGTGAGAGCCCTAAGACTGCTTTCATAGCAGAGTTAGGGCTCATTTCAGAGGCCTTTCCATTTTTTTTCTTAAAGGGGTTGTCCCGCGCCAAAACGGGTTTTTTTTTTTTCAATAGGCCCCCCGTTCAGTGCGAGACAAACCCAATGCATGTGTTAAAAAAAACAAAACGTTTAGTACTTACCCGAATCCCCGCGCTGCGGCGACTTCTTCCTTACCTTAGCAAGATGGCCGCCGGGATCTTCACCCATGATGCACCGCGGGTCTTCTCCCATGGTGCACCGTGGGCTCTGTGCGGTCCATTGCCGATTCCAGCCTCCTGATTGGCTGGAATCGGCACACGTGACAGGGCGGAGCTACGAGGACCAGCTCTCCGGCACGAGCGGCCCCATTCACCAGGGAGAAGACCGGACTGCGCAAGTGCGTCTAATCGGGCGATTAGGCGCTGAAATTAGACGGCACCATGGAGACGGGGACGCCAGCAACGGAGCAGGTAAGTGAATAACTTCTGTATGGCTCATATTTAATGCACGATGTACATTAAAAATTGCATTAATATGGCCATACAGAAGTGTATACCCCCACTTGCTTTCGCGGGACAACCCCTTTAAATCCCATTGAACATAATGGGGGAAATAGAAGGAAACCCCAAACTGACCCTAACGCAGGTGTGATGCAGTGCTAATCCAGTAAGAAGTGCAGCGTTTGTAACGCAGTGGGAGGTGCAGGGTTTACAGATGACTTTATTCGGCTTGGATTTGCAGTGACAGGAAGACACACAATAAATGTACAAGTCTTCAGAGATCCAAGAAATGGGCCCATATTAAATGACTTGTTCATTAAGCCCCGACAACGGGCGGTGGACGCCAATACACGTGCCCTCCAATCAAATCTTAATGAATAACTCCCAATCTCCCCATCATTAAATATTTACATTATGAGCCGTGGCGTTCCTACACGGTATGATATATGCAGCGCTCTGCAGCGCCACCGCACAGGAATAAAATTCCTGTTTTATTAAGTAGACGTTCCAGCGCTACATGATCAGCTGACAGACGAAACGCGGTTTTGAGGTTAGACACAGATACATTAGAGCTGAGTTCGTCAGATGCAGCAGAGCTCACTTTGTTGCGTATACGTATGAGGAGTTTGTCAGTTGCAGTTGAACTGAGTTTGTCGGATATACAGTAGCATAACTAATATATCACATGTAGCAGTGCCAACCCTGTCAGATATCCCAGCAGAGTAGCAGAGGTGAGGATTACAAACAGCTGGGTGTGATTACAAATAAACAAGCAGTATTTAGCACTCCTATATTTTTGTTCTTTTTTTTGTCATTTTAACTCTTTGGGGCTGCATTGTTTATATAACAATATCATTTGTGTAGATTTAGTAGGTCTAAATGTATCAATGCACTGTGAATCTCCAGAAGTTGTGCCAAAGTGACAAACTCAGCTCTGCTACATCTGTAGTTATCCTAGCTAAATATTCTGCACGAGGCACACAGGGACATGCAGTCTCCTGCGGTCAGGCTGGAATATATGAAGCCTGGCTATATAGTGATACTTCATTGGCTAAATAAACCCCACAATCCTGGCTGCGTATCATTGCATTCAGCACAGCGCATTTCGCACATTTGATGCTCTGATTGCCTTGCGAAGTGAGAAAGTCCATAAAAAGCCTCATTTTAGTGGAGTGGGACATATTTCACCCCATGCAATGGGTCATTCGCTGCACACGGATATGCACTATTGAACAGCACCTGAATATTCCCCTTTTGGTGAATGGGCTATTGAGAAAGCCCCAAGGCAGCAAACCATTGTCAAACAGTAGGCAGAGCCAAGCTTGTTCAGGGCCGTGTCACAGACACAGCAGAGTTTAACGCACAGTCACCAGCGAGGGCGTCCATTGCACAGTGCTGCCTTCATAATACATTTCATTCTGCAGTTTTACCATGTGCAATAGAGAATACAGATAGCTTGCTCTACATGGAAGCCATCAGCAAGCTGCCATTGACAACTGCTGTTGTTATTGTGTGTGTCTACTTAGTACATCCTGTCCTTTGGATAGGCTGATTGGCTTATTAGCCCCTTGCAGACAGAATCATGAACTCTCAATGCATGTGTTACGGTAGGTATATTCATAGGCTAACCATGATATAAATGTAGAATTTCATTAGCATCAAGTACTCCTGCATTATTGAGTTGGGCTATTCATTCAAAATGCTAATAGAATAAAAATATAGGTAAAACAAGGTCCATCAGCAGATAGCTTACTTGCTGACAGGTACCAATACCAAGTTTCTATGTATATTACAGAAGGGGTGAACTACAGAAAAAGTAATAAAACTTCTATTTGAATGAAAGTATATGATATATCCAAGATCCGTCAGCAGCTAATCTACTTGCTGACCGGTCTCAGTTACTTAAAAACACATTTTTATACATTACAGTGAGTGGAATCAAAGAGAAAAAAATAAGTGAAAACTACAAAAAAGCATATAAAGAGATGCTGAAGTGTATATCTAAAAATATGGAAATGCCGAGATCCGTCAGCAGCTAACTTACTTGCTGACAGCCATCAAAAAACTATAAACCACCAACAAAACATTGTGCACAGAAATGCCGTAATAAAACAATACTTTATTGTAAACACATTAAAAAATAGTGTATTAACAAGATGAGTCGCCATAAGAAATCACTGAGCCAGGATCGCTCCCTTGTTACATTTCTGTACATGGATTTACACTGTTTTTGAAATAAATGCTGCTTTATTACTTTGCACTTTAATTGATATTCTATATATGAGTAATATATTGATGTACTTGTCTTGGCGTTCTTCACCCGTGGCTCGGTGGTTTTCCTATGGTGACTCATCTTTTTAAGATACTATTTTTTAACCCTTTCCAATCCACTGTCTGACGTCTGAAGACATTCTGATTGAAGGCTGTACAGCTCCGATGTCGGAAGACGTCCGGCAGGGTATTCTTACTGTAGATTACTGCCCATTCTGTTGTCGAGAGCCTCTCCAGCATGTCCCATACCGCAGTACTGGCTTTAGCCAGCAGATGGCGCCATTGTATAATGGCAGAAAGAGAAAGCCCCCTAGGAAACCCTGAATCTAAAATTGGATTGCAAAGGGCTAATGTTTTTCCAATAAAATATTGTTTAATAAGGCATTCTTGGGCTCCTTTTTTGTTGTTGGTTTGTGATATTTGTGTGGCCAATTATACTGGTTTGACACTTTACCTTACTTTACCATATTCTTGAGATATGTTTTGTGTCCCATTCTATAGGTCTTACAAAAAACCTACTTTGTACATCACAGAGGGAGGAAACAAACTGAAGAATAAGTGCAAACTCCAGAAAATAATACAAATACTGAAAATATACGGAATTTTATACTTGAATGAAAATACAAGAATAACAAGATCCGTCAGCAGCTAACCTACTTACTGGCAGATTCCAGGTACTAAAAATCTTTTTCTACATCAATGAGAGTGGAAAGAAACTAAAAATTACAAAAACAATGAAAAACATTTAGGCTGGGTTCACACGGGGCCGAATTGCCGCGGAATTTCCAACAGGTTTTAAAATTTTCTATTTTAAAACCTGAGACTAGGTAGCAAAGTGGACGGGATCTGCAAAAACCTTGGGCACACACTGCAGAGAGTCCTCTGCGAACAAGCCGCGTAGAAACGGACATGCAGCACGGAATTCAAATTTGTGACATGTTACTTTTGGCGCCGTTTTCGCTGTGGGCTCTCTATGGGGAGAGATTTCCTCCGTGGAATATGGGCTGAAAAGCCCCTTTAAACCCATGCCAAAGGGTGCGAGTTTTGAAGAAGCCCTTCCAATGCGGAAATCTCTCAGAATTTCCGTGTGGTCCCACTACCGACATTCCGCTAGATTTCCATCCCATGTGAACCCAGCCTTAAGTTTCTGGATTACATGAAAACATAGGAATAACAAATGTGTCAGTAGCTATCCTGCAGATAGGTCCAAGGTATCAAAAAACTGTAGCTATAAGAATAATAAGCTCCATCAGCAGCTAATCTACTTGCTGACAGCATCCAGCTGCTGCAAAGTAATGTTCTGGAATGCAGAGAATGAATACAAACTGAAATATAAGTGAAAACTTCAAAAACCTAATGTAAATAATGAAAATGATGCATGATTTTACATTTGAATGAAAATATAGAGGATAGCAAGATTCCTTATCAGATATCCTATGTGTTGAATGTTTCCAAAGTATCCAAAGCAATTTGGGATATTACAGAGAGTGGAAAAAACTTAAAAGTGAGAAGAATATGCAAAAAATAATGGAAATAATGCAGGATTGAAAAAAATGAAGTTGAATCCAAGATGTTGGCATCCTAGAGAGTTGGCATCCAAGTGAATCACCATATCACCCTATTGCCATCCGCTAAAGCAATGGCCAGCTTACACACTTAAAAGGCACTATCAATGCTGAGGAGCATATAGAGGTTTTACAACAACATATGTTCCCATCCAGACAACATCTCTTTCATGGAAGACCTTGTATATTTCAGCAAGACAATACTAAACCACAGACTGGGTCCATCACAACAGCATGACTTCACAGAAGATGGGGGGGCGAATTGGTCTTCCTGTAGTCCAGATCTTCCACCAACAGAAAACATTTGGCATGTTCTGAAATGAAAGTCCGACTCAAAGACGACCAGGATTATTGAGGATATATATAGTATTCTCAATAATTATAAAGTCTACTAAAAATATAACCACAGGAAAAACGTCTACATATCTATGAAGTGAGACACTGACGGTAAATACATAATGCTTCAAGGAGACATCAGAAGAATCTTGATCAGCCACTTTGCCCTCCGGTGAAATGTGATAATCGTGCAGTAAAGTGAGAGATACGGTGAAATATCGACAATGTCCATTTTAACTCTAACAAGAGGACATTATGTCCACAGGGTCTTTGTAATTGAATTACAGGCTTTCTCTGCATAGTCCTAGCAAAGGACAGGCCTTTCGCATTCCTCTCACTATTTTCGCGGTATGAAATACAAACTGCTCATGAAGCCCTTATAATTCAATTAGACGAAAGCCTCGGGGTGTCAGATCTGGAAGAAGACTGAGTTCTAGAAAAACAATGAATCATAAAACGTATTATTGCTGAAGGGGGTCTCGGAACACATTACAAGGGTCATGTATCAGTGGCCATTGACTGCCATAGGAGCAGAAATTATGCAATTTACCCAAAAGTCAATGTTCTGTGACGAAATCAAAGCTACTGCTCCACTGGATGGAGTTTGAATGGGAAAGATGACGAGCGGCTATTATATTACCACAGGTAGGAAGAGAATTGTGCTGCGGAGGTGATGGAGAATGGATATCAAAGGGCGAAGCCGTTGGCTTGACTCTTTCGGCGATGATTGAGGATCTCAATGGTTCGTGGCTGCTAGTTAAAAACTTCTGAAGTGTGGACGACTCTTCTAATTGATGTCAAAGACTTCTGAACATTCAGGATAAACTCTGAAGACTTTACATTTCTGAAATCTAAAAGTAAAATGGAAATTTTGCTCGCCTGGGTTCATTTGGACAACCCTTTTCGATACGCCATATGGGCTAACGATTGTATTGTAATGGGTTCATCCTTTGGAGACTAATGTGGCAGAGCAAAGAACTGCTACAAAGAGGTTACGGTGTTCCTGCCATGGGGCAGCTAAAGCAAACACCATCCAACATCTCCCTATATCTTGGCTTCCTAAATCTCCAGTAAAGGTACAGTAACGTTGGGGAAAGGGTAATGTCGGCATTTACTGCAGTCGCCCTACAGCGTTCCTCTACTCAAAAGTGCCTTTATTACTTATTGCAGAAAGAGACCTCAGTGATTCCTCTTGTGGAAATTTTGCAAGGAAGGTTTTAACAGCGGTCTTGGTAAAGGTACGTTCACACAAATGTCATGTGGATTCTGATGCAGATTTTGCAATGAAGCCATGTAAAATCTCCCCCCCCCCACCCACCCATACATCGCTTCATTGTTCCAGAAATCTGCATTACGGTAAAAGAAATAAGCGGCATTTCATTTATCAATGCGGTTTCCCTGGGGCTTCCCGGCTGCAGTGATTAGCCACATATAGATTAGCCCCGTTGAAAGGGGTTATTTGCATGAGGATACGCTGCAGTGCCAACTGCAAATCTGCAGCAGAAATCCAAGGGTCAGCTGTGGATTTCACTGCAAATATGTAAGAGAGGCCATTAGAAGGTACTAGTGGATATTTGCACACCCATGGAAATATTTAATCGCATGAGCAAACATTTAAACAAAGTGCAAGACCCCGCCCCTGAATGTTCAAGAAGGTTCCAGATGCTCTGTGGCGTCATATTAAAGGGTAGGAGCTGCTTCATAGCTCAAGAGTGGGGCAGAACAGAGCAGCAGCACACCGGATAAAGGCACCGAGCAGACACAGCCCAAGAGAGGTAGAGCTGGGTGCTGCATAGAACCAGCATTTAAGTGGTGGAGACCACTGAATAGGGAAACGGTCTGTAAGCTGCAGTGGCCTGGGAGCAGCCAAGAGGCCATGGACTGTCTGAAGGGACTGTTAGGGGTGGGAGCCGCAAGTGTGACCGTTCTCCCATGCTGGTAGGACGCGGCCAGAGGCCAAGTGACCAGAGGGTCCTGACGACTCAGGGGACAAGGATGACAAGTTGTGTGGAAGAAGAGGAAGTCTCCCTTTACAACACAACAGAGAGTCGTCTGATCCTGTTGGAATCGGCAGGCCTGGCCAACTTATGCCTAATGTGTATGGATCATTGGACATACAGACCAGAGAACAAAAAAGAAGAAACAGATTGGTTAGATGAGTTAGTACAGAGAGCTCTATGAAACACTAGTGTCATCCCAGTGAGCTGGGAGTTGTAGTTCTGCAGCAGCTGAAGTGCCGCAGATTGCTACATTGTAATTTACTACATCATTATGTTTAACAGTCACATTTGGAAACTTAATTTCAGACTCTTGTTTGCAAAAACAAAAAAGCTCCTAGAGAGCCACCTCCCCAAGAAAGCCGTGCATAAAATAACACTGCCATATAAATCCATAAGCGCTCAATGCTAATCGACCATTCGCCGTCTCTGCGGGGTGATCTGGACATCGGATTATTGTGCTGTCTGACAACACATTGCTTTCTTATTGGCAAATGATTCCAGACAGTTTGTACTTCCTCAGGATCCTAAAAAAATTTGCAAGTGACCAAAATTATACCTATCATTCATGACCCTGAATATAAGTAAGTAGCGATGTAGCAGAGCTGAGTTTGCCTTTTTGCATAAATCAATATTATTAGTTCACAATATGTTGTTTCCTTAAAGGGGTTGTCCCGAGGCAGCAAGTGGGTCTATACACTTCTGCATGGCCATAATAATGCACTTTGTAATGTACATTGTGCATTAATTATGAGCCATACAGAAGTTATAAAAAGTTTTATACTTACCTGCTCCGTTGCTAGCGTCCTCGTCTCCATGGTGCCGACTAATTTTTGGCCTCCGATGGCCAAATTAGCCGCGCTTGCGCAGTCCGGGTCTTCAGCAGTCTTCTATGGAGCCGCTCGTGCCAGAGAGCGGCTCCGTGTAGCTCCGCCCCGTCACGTGCCGATTCCAGCCAATCAGGAGGCTGGAATCGGCAGTGGACCGCACAGAAGAGCTGCGGTCCACGAAGGTAGAGGATCCCGGCGGCCATCTTCAGCAGGTGAGTATGAAGACGCCGGACCGCCGGGATTCAGGTAAGCGCTGTGCGGGTGGTTTTTTTAACCCCTGCATCGGGGTTGTCTCGCGCCGAACGGGGGGGGGGTTAAAAAAAAAAAACCCGTTTCGGCGCGGGACATCTCCTTTAACTTTTTCTTAATTTTTTTGCTGCGTTTTAAGACCCCGAGGGCACTTTTACACACGGCAGAATATTTCGCGGTCAAAATTGGCACCAAAATCCACGCATCTAAATGCGGATTTTGAAATGAAATTTCTGGCAGAATAAAGCGATTTTCAAATCCGCATAAAAATCCATCAGACATTCGGATTTTGGTGTTGATATTTCCACATGGCATATTCTGCAGGCTCTATATTCCAGTGTGTGTGAACGTGCTCTAGGGGGAAGTTCATACAGGGAGGAAATGCTGCAGAAAATGACATATTCCCCCATGCAGAGTCACTATTTGTACCACTGGTGCGTATTTAGACTCGAAATCAGCTGCGTATCTGAAGCTGATTTCAGTAACTACAGTGTTCCGCTCACCTTGTAATGCTTACGCTATCAGCACCCCCCAGCACCCAGCAGCCTGCAGCGAGCGCCGAGCCGCTGGTCAGGTGATGCCACTTCCGCATAGTAGCAGCACAGTGGATAAGAACCACAATTTGTCACCGATTTGTCTTGAATCTTCTGCTATAATTCCACCTTGTCAGCGCAATTTTTTAAAATGTTTTTTAGGTTTTTTTTTATTTACACTTTTCACATCCTTTCCGTCCGCTATTTCACTTCCTATAGAGAATCCTATGCAAAAAAGGTACAAAACCCTCCCCAAACCTGCTGTCTGCTGTGATTGCTAAAAAGTACCCCTGTACCAATAACTGCACAACAAGTGAATGAAAATACACCACCAAAAAAGTGCACGTTTTGTAGGGCGTCTTTCACTATTGACTTCTAGATGCAGCATCTATTCGCCTACAAAAACATGCAAATACTAAAACACAACTTTACTAAAAACGTACCCTTTTTCAAACCAATGCTATGCAGAGAATATCACCCATTTATTGCAATGGGATTGTTATGATTTCCTGTTTTTGCGCACGCATTCTGTAAGTGTGAAATAAAACTTTTCTACTTTTGTGCGCATTCGCACAGCAATTGTCCCCATGGAAGTCTATAGGTGGTTCGCAAATGCGTACGCAATGTACAATGGGATGCACAATACACTGTGCAATTCAGCGAGAAAAAGAACACACCTGGAACTCATTAGGCTAAATAGCTATTTAAATCGTGGTGTGGTAGTACTCTGTGTGCAAAAAACATGCATCCTTAGGCTGCCTGCACCGTCCGGGTCGGATCCCGCTGCCAGAATTCTCCCAGTGGGATGCAGACCCGTGCCCCTGCAGAGGCCTGCGGCTCACTCGCTCCCAGCGTCTTCATTCTCTGCTATGCACCAGATGCCTTGCCGGGATGCACCACTGACTTTTCTCTGCGAGACCCGCACAGAAATAGAACATGCCGTGATTTGTTTTCCGCGTGTTTTCACACAGACAAATCGCGTCCTTCTGCCTAGGATTGCGTTATCTGATGCATTCCTATGCAGGCGGGCGCAGGTGGAAATTCTGCAGGAAATCCCGCCGCAGAATTTCCACCCGTGTGCAGGGGGCCTTACTGGCTGCCATGGGGTGCAGATTTGCCTCTTGAACTGGCATGGATTCCACATCAGATTGTGAACATCCCCATACTGTTTATGTTTTACTATAAACGTTTATATAAGATTGTGCAACATTGTAAATATATCTTCTGGGATTGACATTGTGTCTCCAGTCACTACCAAAGCTCTATTTGGAATATAGCTGATACCAGCCCTTCGCACTGAACTTCTCCAGCTTGAGGGTCTGTAACAAACCTGCTGCCTTGCATTGTGAGGGATGTATTCTTTGCATTAGAGCCGATTGAGCTGTAGCAAAAACAAATGTAGTAAATACAACAAGGCGCATCTTTTAGGGATGTGAGCCAGAAAATGTCTCAGTGCAGCTTTGGATGTGACTGGAGCTCAGTCCGATTTAAGTAACTCCATATAGTATGTAGATTGAAGGCCGATTCCTAGAGCTCCTGCGTTGTCCTCCAACTCCAGTAGATCTTCTCCATTCTCCTAAGTAGTAGTGATACTGTTCGGCGGTTCCCTTCCCACCACCCTCCTGATCTGGCAGGGTCAGGAATGATTACCGCAGCCTTCCTTATGCATCCTAAGGGCAGCAGAGGATGTAATGAAGCCAAGGACTGATCTTACTGCTTGGAATCATTAGGAATGACACAGCTGATGCCTGCGATCAAATCCATGTTGACATCTGTCAGAATGGATACAAGCGGCTCGGCTCCTGTGTGTGTGCAGGTGTATTCTGGGGAAGCCAAGAGACATGGAGGGGAGGCTTGTAACATTTTGCTAAATGGCATTTAAACAAAAATAAAAGGATTGGATGGAGGCGGCTAATGAGCGGAGACAGCTTAACAAAATTGTGTTGCTAGGATTCCTTTACTGTTATCATCTTGTTGTAAAATGGTGCGGCTCATCGTGTCGGCGCACATCTGTGCCACTGATGTGCCTGATGCCTTGTGAAGGGGCTCCATGCCGCTCAGCCCCTTTACTTCTTGACATATATTGTGCTAATATTGGATACTTATTATTCCACTACAAGAAGCAGGGAGGAAGGGGCACATATTTATTTCCTTTTCTTGGAAGAATGACATTTTCTCAACAGGTTTTGGTTCCGCGTGCTCTATAATTAATAGGAAAACACTGACACAGCGGGTCAGGAAGATCAGGGTCTGGAATAGAAAGACACAGCTGAGAAGAGTGACTGGTGCTGCCATTTCCACCCGTCATCCGCTAGTAATTCCACTATTCATTTATACCCAGAATCACATTTATATCCGTTAGTCATTCCAGCAGGATTAGGATACAGTATATTATGTGAGTGCACACAGCCGCATACAGAGAAATGAGGGGCCCCTTAGCAAAAAGGGGCCCCTTATTAAGGTTCTGGGTGGAACTTGTTCCAGTAGAATAGGGGGTGGAATCAAACATCACCAGGCTCCCTATTTCCATGGGCCCCAAAGCAGATGCATAGTCTGCCTCTTGGTACACCCATGATTCTTCACTCCAGCCCAGGTCACCAGGCGATGGTCACACAGTTGTTGCAATGATGGTTATGAATAGAGTAGGGGAGAAAGAAGTGGGGAGTCCTTGGGGACTCCACCACCCATTCTCCACGATGTGTGTGGTGGGGTTGAGCAAACTGAAACAGTGTCACCCTGTTTCAAGTTGAAATTTGTTAAAGGCTCAGTTCAGCTTGAACCTTCGGTGGTTCATTATGGCTGATCTAACTAAAATTCCTCCTCCTCCATAAATGTGACTAAGTGGTTAGCATTGGGTCCTAGGTTCGTATCTGACCCAGGACAATATCTCCATGCATATTTGTGTGGGTTTCTACGAACATTCATACAAACCTTATGCAGACGTTGTCTTCTGTTAAATTTGAGCCTAGGACCCCATTGCAAAAAGGCAACAGTGCTAACAATTGAGCGGAAGAAGAGGAGGACTTTATGGCTCTTAGACAGTGTTATACACTAGTTTTAGGGGTATTAGTGAAGTTCTGGTTTGGTTTGAACTAATTCAGACTAAACCAAAATTTGGCAAACCGTCCGAATTGCACTTTTCAGACATTCGCTCATTACTAGTGTGTGGCTCTGTCTTGATTTTGAGTAGCTCACTTGGCTATCTACAGTACATAACTCTCACAGACTTCAGTGAGAAGGGAACATATATATGTGCCCCACTACTTCTAAATGTGGAGGTGATAGGGGGTCAGGCAAAGTCTGGAATGCCCACTTTTTTGGCCATTGAGCCTCCACGACCTTAACGTTGCCCAGGTTGTGATCACCCACCATTAAGCGGTGTATATAAAGTGAGCTTACGTGTTTCAAGGCTATGAGGCTTGAACCGCATGAATATTTTCAATGTACAGACCTGATAAAGACTAATACATTTGACATTTGTCCTAAAGGTGTTGTCTGGGACTTTTACTATTGGTGATCTAAGCTCAGAATAGGTCATGAATTGTTGATTGGTGGCAGACTGCTGCTTGGGACCCTTGCCAATCAGTTGATCGCCGGGCCGGCTGGCTGGAAGAAACAACATTGTAGTGGCCCAGGATGGTATTGCAGGCACAGCTCCCACTGAATTGAATGCCTACATTACCAAACAGGGATGCTGCAATATGCAGCAATGTTGTCTGCTTCCAGAGCGGTCTGCACTATCAGCAGGCTGGCGGTTCAGCTGATCGATGAGGATCCTGAGTGGCAGACCCTGGCGATCAACTATTGATGACCTATTGTGACCAGTAGTAAAGCTCCCAGACAACCTCCTAAAAGAGGTGCTGTGTACTAGTTTCAAGTTTTAGGCAATTTCCCTGCCACTTGACATCTACCAAGCTGCCCGTGTACCCACCCAGCGCCATAAGGGTATCACTGCTTGTGATGAAGATGGCTTTTTTAGAGGAGCTGATGTCATTCATGCTGGTCTATAGCAAATTGTTGTGAAACTACAACTCTCAAGATGTTCGGGGGTTTAGAGTAACAGTGTGAAGACCAATGGGCTTTGCCACAGTTCCTAAGGTGGCCGCCTTGTCCCATCACACCACACATCTGACTGTTTATGGAAAGGGAAGATGATACAACTGCAATACTAGGGCAATCCAACCATCCAATGCCATACATGTTGTGGCCTTAGATGACCCTTGGGACTCTGGGTCC